>NC_133650.1:41858263-42138637 GCF_009905375.1 Apium graveolens
CTGTTATCCGTCGAGTTTTAAAGATTCCAGAAAAGTAATTGATTTTTATTTGCAAATAGTGTATCGACGGATGACTCAACTCGATGGATAATGATCATCCGTCGAGATGCAAATTTTAACTTAGCCAAAATTTCATCCAAGACTAAAAATCAGCTAAATTTCTGGCTACATTTCAACTTGCAAATAACTCAGATAAATTCAAGAGTAATTAAGCATACCTAACTCACTTACCAACCTTGAAAAGGTTGATTCATCCAGTGGCTTGGTAAAGATATCTGCAAGTTGCTTCTCACTTGGAACAAAATGTAACCCTACAGTACCATTCATTACATGTTCCCTTATGAAATGGTACTTGATGTCTATGTGCTTTGTTCTTGAATGTTGCACTGGATTTTCAGTGATGGCAATTGCACTTGTGTTATCACAGAAAATAGGAATCCTCTCAACTTGCAAACCATAGTCTAGCAATTGATTTTTCATCCATAAAATATGTGCACAGCAACTGCCAGCAGCAATATATTCAGCTTCAGCTGTAGAAGTAGAAACTGAATTTTGCTTTTACTGAACCATGACACAAGCTTGTTTCCTAGAAATTAACAGGTTCCTGTTGTGCTCTTTCTGTCAATTCTGCAACCTGCATAATCTGCATCTGAATAACCAGTTAGATCAAAACCAGAATCTCTAGGGTACCAAATGCCAAGTTTTGGTGTTCCCTTGAGATATCTGAAAATTCTCTTAATAGCTATCAAGTGAGATTCTCTAGGATCAGCCTGAATCTAGCACATAAACATGTAGCAAACATTATATGGCCTACTAGCTGTTAAGTACAGAAGTGAGCCAACCATGCCTCTATAGCTTGAAATATCCACAGACTTTTTAGTAGTGTTTAATTCAAGCTTAGCTGCAGTGGCCATGGGAGTTTTTGCAGATGTGCAATCCATTAGATCAAACTTCTTTAAAAGATCAAAAATATATTTAGTTTGACTAATGAATATTCCATCACTAACTTGTTTAACTTGTAAACCAAGAAAATAAGTTAGTTCTCCCATCATACTCATTTCATACTTACTTTGCATCAATTTGGCAAACTTTTTACAAAGTTTCTCATCTATAGAGCCAAAAATAATATTATCTACATAAATTTGGACAAGTATGCTAGAGCCATTAACATTTCTGAAAAATAAAGTTTTATCTACAGTACCTCTTGTGAAGTGATGTTCTAAAAGGAACTTTGATAAACTGTCATACCAGGCTCTAGGTGCTTGCTTCAGTCCATAAAGTGCTTTCAGGAGATAATAGACATATTCTGGAAAATTTGGATCTTCAAAGCCAGGAGGTTGACTAACATACACTTCTTCCTCCAAATCTCCATTCCGAAAGGCACTTTTGACATCCATTTGATAGACTTTGAAATTGGCATGGGCTGCATAGGCTAAGAAGATTCTGATGGCTTCAAGTCTTGCAACGGGAGCAAAAGTTTCATCAAAATCTATTCCTTCTTGCTGACAATAACCCTTAGCAACCAATCTAGCTTTATTCCTGATTACTATGCTATTTTCATCCATCTTGTTTCTGAATACCCACTTGGTGTCTATTGGATTCTTTCCTTTAGGCTTGGGTACCAGCTTCCATACTTTATTCCTTTCAAATTGGTTTAGCTCCTCCTGCATAGCTAAAATCCAATCAGGATCTAACAAAGCTTCTTCTACCTTCTTTGGTTCTTCCTTTGACAGAAAGCTGCTGTATAGACATTCTTCCTGAGTTGCTTTCCTTGTTTGAACTCTAGAAGAAACATCACCAATAATCAGTTCAAAGGGGTTATCTTTTGTCCATTTCCTTGGTTGAGGTAGATTAGCTCTAGATGAGAGACCTCAATGTTGTCTTGATGTGTGATTGAGTTTTGATTGCTAGAAACTCCCTCTGAGTTTGTGGATCTTTGATTTGAGAAAGGGGTACTTTCTATGGGTGATCTACCTTGACTTCCTGCTCCTTTTGATAACCCGACGGATGGTGAATTTTGAGTACCGACGGATGAGGCAGGTTGTCTTCCGACGGATAACACAGATTGCCTTCCGACGGATGAAGCATTATGGAACTCGACGGATGTTAGTTTTGTGCTTCATTGGTGGTAGATTTGTCTGCATTATCCTTAGACACTGTTTCTTGATCACTCTCATCATCACTTTCATCACCGACCATCTCAACATTGTCGAATTTGAGGCTCTCATGGTAATCTCCATCTTTCAGTCCTTCAATCTTTTTATCATCAAACAGAACATGTATAGATTCCACAACAATGTTGGTTCTTAGATTGTAGACTCTATATGCTTTACCAACAGCATATCCAACAAAAATTCCTTCATCTTCTTTAGCATCAAACTTCCCATTTTGATCAGTTTGATTTCTCAGAATATAGCATTTACAGCCAAAGACATGAAGAAGTTTAGAGTTGGCTTCTTGTTCTTGAACAATTGATAAGGAGTCATGCATCTTGCTTGATTAATCAGAGAGATGTTCTGAGTGTAGCATGCAGTGTTTACAGCTTCAGCCCAGAAATATGTTGGTAATTTTGATTCTTCAAGCATTGTCCTTGTAGCTTCAATAAGTGATATGTTCTTCCTTTCCACTACTCCATTCTGTTGTGGAGTCCTTTGCTGAGAACTCATGTAAGATTCCATTTTCCTCACAAAATGCTCTCATGACAGAGTTCTTGAACTCAGTTCCATTATCACTCCTGATTCTTCTAACTTTGAAATCAGGATGATTGTTGTAACACCCCCAGATCCGGGGTCGGGGATCCGGGTCGTCACGGTCTTTCTTTCCCACAATATCACTTCACTTAATTAATAATAATAACCTTATGCTGTGACCCCACACTAACACACACCACAACCCGTTATAGTCTCAGAGATGAAATTTAAATAAGTACAAGTCTTTGAATCCATAATTTAAAAGTTATTACAACCCAAAATGATTTCTTGACAAATTTATAGTTAATTGCCATTATCTGCCACAAGTTATAATTATACATAATTGATTCTCAAAAGTAGATGGTCTGATCTACAATAGATCTACCTCTGCAGCTATAGCAGCTACAACATCAACGGGAAGACGCGGGACGCTTTCCCACGCGCTTGCGCTGGGTCTGCTGGAGTCTGGCCATCTTTCCTAACTGTTGTTGTGTGATGAAGAAATAAAGCACGGGTGAGCAGCAAGCCCACCAAAATAATATGTATAATGATTTACAATATATGAGCCTTCTCATAGTACTCATGAAAGTCTTGGTCAAAAGAAATGAACCAAGTTTGATATCTTAATGCGATGAAGTCGCAAAATATTCAGTATATATACATATATACTTTTCAAAATCTTGGAAGTCCTCTTCCATGCATAATATACACAGAGTTCCAGTGTATAACTGTATAAAAATATCGTTGCAAGGTGATCTCATATATCTAACCTTGTCTCAACGTTTTTCTGAAAATCTTTGTCATGCATAAGATAATCATTAACTAGATATAAGTTTAAAAGATGAAGTTACAAGATACCCCAAAATACTTATATCTTTCCCAAATACTACTTGAACTACCCCCGTTCAAGTTATAATCAGTTTCAAAGGTTCATCACATAGATGAGACTACAAGACAAGATTTGAATAGATTCAATCTTTGAATATCATTATAAATAATGAAGTTACGAGATACTTCATTAAGTCCCGATATATAAATATATTCATATATATCTCCCATACATTTCCTGAAAACCTCTGTCATGTAAAGTATGAACAGAGTTGCAATATCCAATGAATTTGGAAGGAAAAGAATTTTGGCATAAACCAGATATCTTGCTGATCAGGGAAAGATACCAATAAGTAACCTTTTCTACTTTAGATGGATGAATTCCTCACCGGTCATCACCCTGGCCGCATTAGGACCTCGCGCTAGACCGTTACCCGGCCACTCACGCGTTGATGGACTGCCACCCAGCCACTTACACTTTATAGACCGTACCCCGGCCTGTCGCTTATGCCGACTCAATCAGATGGACTTACTTCCCGAACATTGGGCAAGTAATCAAATTGTTTTCTCAAAACAGCAACCATGTTGCGAATATAAAATACACCACAGAGCTGGATCCCCAAGATTTTTGAGCGAATATTCAAGTCTCCTTCGAAAGGAAGATCTTAAATCGGAAAACGAGTTTTGGGATCCGCTCTAACTTTTTAAAATCATTTTGAAGACTCGAAAACATTTTTAAGAATGTTTGGAGTAAAGCTGATTTAATGAAATAAATCAGTCCCGATATATTAGAAAATATCTGAATATTATTATTTAAATAATATTCCCATAAAGATAATCTTTATAAAACATAATTGAAGTAGAAGTTTTAAAACTTATACTTGAAACGAGTATTAAATAACCAAAGATACACTTATATGAAAGTATTATCTTTATTTGAATAATCGAAAATAAGTTTGATTATTAACACCTTATTCTTTGATAAAATAAAGAATATATTTCAGTAATAAGCGGAGTCATAATACCTCGAATGAATATTATAAATAATATTCATTAAATAAAATAAACGGAGTCATACATCCTCCAATGAATATCCAAGTAATATTCAATAAATAATATAAAGGAGTCATAAGTCCTCGAATGAATATTCAAGATAATATACATTAATAAATAAAGTTATCGAATAAACCTTATTCGATTAATAGTTTTGAAAACTATAACCATATATATATAAATATATATATATACAAAATCTACTCGGGATCCTCGACTCCCGTTTTAGAAAATGTTTTTCACCTTTGGGTCCCTATACTAAGGGTATATGCAAGTTACCGTTATTCTCTAGCATAGGTATTATCAACTGAACCAACAGATATATATGGTAAGAATACGAAACAGGCATGCATATATATACCATATCAGCATGCTTCAATATATCGCAACATTTGCTAATTAACCAACATGCATCTATCGCAAGATAATGCATATACATATATTCATCACAACAACAGTTATAACGGGTAGAAAACTTGCCTGAGCGACTGGGGGTTACGAATGGCTCGGGACGAGTCTGGTAACCTATAAGCAACAAGTAAGTTGGAATTAAACCAAAGTCACTTGTAAATCTATACTCTAACCAACTCAGACTCTAACGCTCGTTTTGCGCTTACTGATTTGCTTAAGTCACCCGGGCACCCTCGGCTCCACCATTTTTAATAATTTAACCTTTACGAGTTTTAAGGAGATTCCTTCGCGAATGTCTTACCAACTGCCTAACACAATTGCCATAAATGTTTCATACATTAATTAACCCTTTTTGGTCTTTAACCTATGTTTCAAAGTAAGGCGAGGGGAAAAGTTTCGTTCGCGAAACGCCGTTACTTGAAATGGTCGTTTCTCCTAAACCGTGCATCGGAATCGAACGAACTACATATCAAAACGAAGCTCGTAACATGTGCTATCTAGACATGGCAATTGTCATAATTTAGCAGGGGGTTCTCGGGTCCTAATGTTATGCACAAAAACAGTCTAAAGAAAATCGGACGTTACGACGGCTATGTTTACGCGATTTCCAATATTTTAAACCATTCAAAACCATCCCAAATCAACCTCAAATCCAACATACAACCAACATCCATCCTTATCACATCATAACAACCCCAACCAATTCAATTTAATCATTCATACTTATGCCTAAGCTTAACTTTAATCATACTTAAGTTCTTTTAATCAAAACAACAACATTTACCAATCCAACAACATCCCAAAACTCACTAATCTCTACATACACAACCATCAAGCCTCTCATGAACTACAATACTCATATTATGCTCTTAACATTCAATAACAAAGCTTGGTTAAGAGATTATACCTTCCTTGAAGCTTTTTAACACAACACAAGAGCTTTGAATGCCTAAAGAACCTTGATCCTTGCTTGTATAACCTTAATCTTTCATAAAAATTCAAGAAAACTAAAGTTATTTCTTGAAGGTTACTATTCACCATCTTCTTCCTTGATTTATTGGAAGAGATTGTGAAGGAATTAGGAGCTTAAACTTATAGTATATCCATATCTATGTACAAGGAAGCTTAGATAATTACCTTGTGATTTAACAATGCTTGGAACTTGATTTTTGATTTTTCTTCCTTTGAAAAAGAGGAAAAGCCGAGAGCAATGTTTGAAGAATGAAAAATTTTGTGTTTGCTTTGATTTGTTTTGGCTAGCTAGGTTGTTTTGGTTTTGTGTTTGGTTAATTACCCTTCTAACCTTGAACTTTGTGTGGTTTACAATCATCCAACAATTCCTTCCTTTTTTGTCATGCCTATATCACCTTGCACATGTCATAATGCTCCCACTTGTCCACACCTTGTGGTTTGATGATGTCACAATCCCTGGCTTCTTGTACAAGCTTGTCTCTTGGTCACTTATTTGTTTTACGGTTCGCTTATCTTTCGTTCTCGTTTATCGTTTGAGGGATCATACCCGGGATCTTATTACTTAGGTTCCCTTAACCTTTCTCAATATATTATATTCCTTTTATGATCCTCTCCTATAATCCTTTAATTTAAATCCTTTTTATCCTGTTACCTTTTTCTCAATTCTTTCCGTATCTAGTGGATTTCCGGGAAAAATCAAAGTGTTCGGAATTGGATTATGACGATCTTTACATACACTTATATACCATATAGAGTACTAATAAAATCTCAGAATATCCATAACAGAACCCCTACATAGTGTGGCATGAAAAGTTTTCTCGTTCAGCAAAAACACTATTCATAAGGGTTTCAAAATTTCTCAAAAATTGGGGTTATTACAGTCTCCCCTCCTTAAAAGGATTCCGTCCCGGAATCAGATAGAAATGAATAGGGATACCTTCTTAATATTGCACTTTCTAACTCTCAAGTCAATTTTCCCACATTGTGGTCCTGCCACCAAACTCTGCCTAGTTTGATAATCCTTCCCCTAAGCACTTGTTCCTTTTCACTCTATAACCCTTCCTGGTTGCTCCATATAGGTTACGTCGGGTTGCATGTCTATGCGCTCATATGCCCCTATTTATCTGGCATCTGAATTACACTTCCTTAACATTGATACGTGAAACACGTTACAAACTTGTTACATGTTCGGGGTTAGGGCTAGCTCATATGATAACTTCCCAATATGTCTTAATATATCCAAGGGTCCAACAATTCGTGGACTTAGCTTTCATTTCTTTCCGAACCTCATCCTTCCTTTTCAAGGGAATACCTATAACAACACTAGGTCCCCTACTTCCTATTCTTTGTCCTTTCGTGTCAAATCAACATATTTATCATGTCCATCTTGGGCTACTACCTGCCGTCCTCTGATTAGATCTATTATATCCCTGGTCCTTTGGACAACTGCGGGTCCGAGCATCTTGCGCTCTACAACTTAATCCTAACATAAGGGAGATCGACATTGTCTTCCCTCAAGGATCTCATAAGGCGATACCTCGATACTAACATATGATCGATTATCGTGAGATAAATTAATCTACGTTAAGTGATCATTCCAAATTCTTTCAAGTCTATTGCACCGGCTCTCATCATAGCTTCTAGCATTATATCTTTTGCTTCTCACTACCCATCCTTTTCCAGTTCGTAGTCGTTACTATCTTCCGTACATAATATTATACTGGTTACACTTTTGCTCGTTAGTGTTCTATAACCTTTTAATAACCACGTCAACCTTAGTATCATGAACGTGTTTCCATTCTGAATACCACCATAACTTTACTACTCCTTTTTCAGCTGCTTCTATCTTTGGAAGCTTAATCCTTCATATAGAAGTAAAGGAATTTGTTGAGAGATCACTATGATCATGAACACTTGTTATATCGCTTAGTTAGTACAGAAGGTGGCCAGCCTTTAGTACTTGACAAGTAATTAAACAATAGCTGGTATCCTACTAGGCTTCTATCACACAGATAGATAGTCATTCGGCAATACCTCCCCTTTCTGGAAGGGTTGTTCTTCTCAGCTTACATGAAATGAAAAGAAGAGAAAAGAACGAATTGAAGAGAATTGTATATATGAAAAAAAAAATATACTGCCACAAAATATCTGGCTTGGAACCTACCTCTGAACTATAGAGGTTTGTCATAGAAGAACAAAACATATAGGTATTTATATCAACATCAAGTATTATAGCATCGCATTTCACGTGCCTAAATATTTTCGCTATCCCGTCCATCATTCTATGGACCCATGCTCTTCCTCGAGCTTATACATAATCACCTTTGAAACTCCCTCGACATCGAAAATCGAATCTGGGATCTCATTCTATATATCACCGTTACTAGGATTCTATGCTCGCACCGCAACCTTCCTCGTATAATAATACGACTCTCTATTGATAAGAAAGAATAATTATTCACCAGGTAGATACTCTACTTAATTAGTCTATCAATGATAACTTATACACTACCACGACCCGATTAGTGGTACTCAATCTCAACACCCATTCCAATACAACTCTCATGGTTGTAATCAGCTCACTACTCGCAGAATCATTGCTGCCTTACTATGGTCCACCACTGACCCACTGTAGTCATTCATTTTCCCTGAAGTCTTAATAGCTAACCATACAGAGTCCATACATCTCGTATCAAATCCTTCTAAGGAGGTAACATAATCACCATTCCTGATTCATGAAGAACACTCCTGATCCTGACATACATACATGACATGAAGCAGATAAAAGTGTAGAAGAGTTTCAATCAAAGCAACGATAGTAGGTTAATACCATTCTTAATCATACGCCCTAAATAGAAGAATTAACTTAAGGGTTCATCTAGTCCTTTTTGAAACATGGTCCTGGCTTATCTCAAGATAGGACCTTCTAAGATAGATAGCCCGTTCATGGCGATTACACGAATTAAACCTTTACCAACTACTATTACGGTTGGGTATTGCACAGTCATCAGAAGGAATGTCAATCTTCCAAACCATAATCCAACCTTCACATTTTTAACCATCATCACTGTATTCTTTTGGCACACGCGCCTATAATTATCCACTTACCTTTAAAGTGTCGGCCACCTCTTTGGCCTTTCCTGATAGTAAAATTTCCTTATAGTCAATGTCATTTTAACCACCTCCAAATAAATTTTCTACCTTATTTCCGATCACTGCTTGAGTGAAGATGTTTTCCTTAAAATCAGATGGGAAAAAAAATATCACCATTTTTCCATAAGTTATTGCCTCATTCTTTAGAGGCTAATCACTGTCAAGACTGACTCTCAATCATACTTAGAACATTTTTTTTATCTTAAGTCCTAATTGCCCTGAACAATTTCGACCATTACTGGTTCGATCCATACTTTCTCGTGGTTTAACACGTGCCCCACTTGGCATCATTATAATTACGTCATATTTCCTTTATCCACATTTCTATTCTTGAGAATTTTGAATATTACCTTTTTCCTTATAAAACCTCTAAGGTTATCCTTCAATCGTTCCTCCTGTATTCCCTAGATACAGGGCATATCACAATACCATTTACTAATAGTAGAACCATTGTCTATATACTTCTGCAAAATTTCTCCACTGATTCTTAAAGGTTGTTGTTACCTTAACCCTTTCCCAATCATACTGTCAAAACTCATACTGTCCCTATTAAGGATGACATGCCAACCTTTATGCAGTCCCCTAGGATTCATTTTAAGTTACCAATGTTCTATCCTTAATTCCACCTTAAAAAGGTACCTGCATCCTTCCACGAATAAATCAAGTCATATATCCTTGATAGATTATCATATTCATCATTCCCACCTCGATAGTCTATACCTAACTTCATAATAGCATCCTTATTCAAATTGAGGTCAATCCATATGGCCTCCAAAAGATAACAACGGTTATCCGCTTGTCTTGCCTAATTTGGTAACGATAACAAGGATGTTCTGGAAGATATTGGTCGTGTTCAACGTGAACTTCTTCTTAATAATTCCTTATTTACTTTTGTTGTTTATCTCAACAGTCACCTCAATGTTGGGATATCTTTCATACCTGGCGTCTCCCTTTCTGGGTATCAAGCCACCGGTCTTACATTTCACCTTCTTGAAGGTCACTTCCTTCATCCAATTTTTCCTAATTTCTTACTTCCTTATCCCCTTAGTCTATCCGCGTCTCATTATTTATCCTTCGAATTATCTCAAGGTTTCCTCGAATCCTCCCAACTTACAGGGGATAACTATATGTATCTCTTATGCCCTCAACCATCAATTTTAACTTATGGTGAATCACCCTCATCCTGACGAATGCATACTTTTCTATTTCTATTGCTACGAGTCGTTAGGGTTTCCTCATACCCAACTCCCTTATCATACCTCAAACTCTATTGCCGTTATATTCCTTTCCACTTCAATTTCTTTTTTTTTTATTTTCCTTTCTCTTATCATTATTTCATGAACCAACAAAACATAAGCATTGATTTCAACATCCCGTCATTCTGGATTCGTGCCCTTAGAACGAATCTTGACAACTTTTACAACTTAAATTCACAATTCATCATACTCGTCTGCCTTTGTTCTGGATCTAAAGCTTTTACACTCTCTCCATAACCTTGGGAATTACTTTCCCGAAAACAATTGGCTGAACTTTAATCAGTTTATCATAACCTCTGGCTCCGTGCCTTTCTTGGTCTTTCACCAGCGGGTGGTCTCTCTCTTAGGAGGGTAAGTGACAAAAACAGTCTTTTGTGATTCGTCAATCATTTAGAATCTCAAATAATTCCTATATTTCCTTTAGCCAGGCTCTTGCCTCAGCTGGGTCAGCTTGTTCATGGAACTCTGAGAGCTTAGCGACTTAAAACTCCTGAAAGAATTTCTCACCGCACTATCTCCTCAGGGTGGTGGTTGGGGATAATAGTCTAAGTTCTTTTTAGACAGGTCCATGAATTGCCGTATAGGAGTACCGTCTCGGGTCTCCTTTCCTTACTCGACTTTCTGTTTCCTTAGTATGAAATGTTTCATCCTACTCCCCATAATTGGGGTCATCTTTTAATTTAAAATCCTCATTTTCCACTCCATTATGTCATGGGTTCCTTCTATCTTGATGGCGACCTCCCTGACTATCACGTTCAGGGTTTACTCTAAATCTTATTCCTCAAACTATGGCTCTCATCTAAGTTCTCATCCTTACGCTCTTGAACTTTCGGAACCCAAATTCTATAGGAATACCTCATTATTCCCTTATCATCTTTCTCGATATTAATCTTTTATCTAATTGTTGGCTCCCTGCCTTCATTCATAACTTTTTCTGGCACAATATGATCTTTTCCAATAATTCGGGCTGTATTGCAATCTCAAATAGCTTTTCGGTACCGGCTCCGGTTACCTTCACTTCTATTTCCATTTTCTCAAAATCTCTTATAAACTCTCCAAAAGACATTATCATCTTGAGTCTCTCCTTTTTACTAAGGGCATCAGCCACCATATTGGCTTTCCCCGAATGATAAAGAATCTCCCAATCATTATTCTTGATTAGCTCTAACTGCCTCCTCTGGCATATGTTGAGCTCTTTCTATGTGAAAATATACTAGAGCACTTATGGCTTAGGTAATTCTCGCACTTCTCTCCATACAAGTAGTGCCTCCAATCCTTAGGGTAAAACTATTGCCACGAGCCTAAGCTCATGAGCGGGGATATCGAATTTCATATTACCTTAATTGTCTTGACATGTACGCGATTACCTTACCGTGCTGCATAAGCACGCACCCTAAGACCTTGTGCGAAGCGTCACTATACTTCACAAAATCTCTTTTTCCATCCGGCAACGCCAGCATAAGGGCCATCACCAACCTCTGCTTCAGTTCTTGAAAGCTGTTCTCGCATTTCTCTGTCCATTCGAACTTCTCAGTCTTACGAGTAATCCGCGTTAAAGGGGCTACTATCTTTACAACTTGAACGAACCTCCGGTAGTGACCGGCCAATCCTACCTCTGGTAGTCGACCAAACCATGGTCATCAATTCATCAGTGGTCCTTTATCCAATCCTGTCAGGATCCTCCATGGGATCCTCCTCAATAACTATCCCTTCTAGGACAACATCCTCAACCGCTAAATTCTCAATATCAACATCATCCGGTCCTGCATTAGGACACTCTATCGGATCCACAATCCGATCTCCAATTAGTAATAAAATATCATCGCGATGTTGCTCCTCAACCTCAGGGTTCGGAGTCCCGCTACCATATACGATAACGAACTACGCTCCTATCACGATATTTATAAGGGTTCCCATAAGGGTTTTAACTGTCAGTACTACGTTAGGTAGCCCGACTATGAACTTGGCAAGAGTTCTTATTATCTTAGTGAACTTATTATCTTAACGTCCCATCATCTCTGAGGTTTATAACGCTTAGCTCTGATACCATTTCTGTAACACCCCCTGATCCGGGGTCGGGGATCCGGGTCGTCACGGTCTTTCTTTCCACAATATCACTTCACTTAATTAATAATAATAACCTTATGCTGTGACCCCACACTAACACACACCACAACCCGTTATAGTCTCAGAGATGAAATTTAAATAAGTACAAGTCTTTGAATCCACAATTTAAAAGTTATTACAACCCAAAATGATTTCTTGATAAATTTACAGTTAATTGCCATTATCTGCCACAAGTTATAATTATACATAATTGATTCTCAAAAGTAGATGGTCTGATCTACAATATATCTACCTCTACAGCTATAGCAGCTACAACATCAACGGGAAGACGCGGGACGCTTCCCACGCGCTTGCGCTGGGTCTGCTTGAGTCTGGCCATCTTTCCTAACTGTTGTTGTGTGATGAAGAAATAAAGCACGGGTGAGCAGCAAGCCCACCAAAATAATATGTATAATGATTTACAATATATGAGCCTTCTCGTAGTACTCATGAAAGTCTTGGTCAAAAGAAATGAACCAAGTTTGATATCTTAATGCGGTGAAGTCGCAAAATATTCAGTATATATACATATATACTTTTCAAAATCTTGGAAGTCCTCTTCCATGCATAATATACACAGAGTTCCAGTGTATAACTGTATAAAAATATCGTTGCAAGGTGATCTCATATATCTAACCTTGTCTCAACGTTTTTCTGAAAATCTTTGTCATGCATAAGATAATCATTAACTAGATATAAGTTTAAAAGATGAAGTTACAAGATACCCCAAAATATTTATATCTTTCCCAAATACTACTTGAACTACCCCCGTTCAAGTTATAATCAGTTTCAAAGGTTCATCACATAGATGAGACTACAAGACAAGATTTGAATAGATTCAATCTTTGAATATCATTATAAATAATGAAGTTACGAGATACTTCATTAAGTCCCGATATATAAATATATTCATATATATCTCCCATACATTTCCTGAAAACCTCTGTCATGTAAAGTATGAACAGAGTTGCAATATCCAATGAATTTGGAAGGAAAAGAATTTTGGCATAAACCAGATATCTTGCTGATCAGGCAAAGATACCAATAAGTAACCTTTTCTACTGTAGATGGATGAATTCCTCACCGGTCATCACCCTGGCCGCATTAGGACCTCGCGCTAGACCGTTACCCGGCCACTCACGCGTTGATGGACTGCCACCCAGCCACTTACACTTTATAGACCGTACCCCGGCCTGTCGCTTATGCCGACTCAATCAGATGGACTTACTTCCCGAACATTGGGCAAGTAATCAAATTGTTTTCTCAAAACAGCAACCATGTTGCGAATATAAAATACACCACAGAGCCGGATCCCCAAGATTTTTGAGCGAATATTCAAGTCTCCTTTGAAAGGAAGATCTTAAATCGGAAAATGAGTTTTGGGATCCGCTCTAACTTTTTAAAATCATTTTGAAGACTCGAAAACATTTTTAAGAATGTTTGGAGTAAAGCTGATTTAATGAAATAAATCAGTCCCGATATATTAGAAAATATCTGAATATTATTGTTTAAATAATATTCCCATAAAGATAATCTTTATAAAAAATAATTGAAGTAGAAGTTTTAAAACTTATACTTGAAACGAGTATTAAATAACCAATGATACACTTATATGAAAGTATTATCTTTATTTGAATAATCGAAAATAAGTTTGATTATTAACACCTTATTCTTTAATAAAATAAAGAATATATTTCATATAAGCGGAGTCATAATACCTCGAATGAATATTATAAATAACATTCATTAAATAAAATAAACGGAGTCATACATCCTCCAATGAATATCCAAGTAATATTCAATAAATAATATAAAGGAGTCATAAGTCCTCGAATGAATATTCAAGATAATATACATTAATAAATAAAGTTATCGAATAAACCTTATTCGATTAATAGTTTTGAAAACTATAACCATATATATATAAATATATATATACAAAATCTACTCGGGATCCTCGACTCCCGTTTTAGAAAATGTTTTTCACCTTTGGGTCCCTATACTAAGGGTATATGCAAGTTACCGCTATTCTCTAGCATAGGTATTATCAACTGAACCAACAGATATATATGGCAAGAATACGAAACAGGCATGCATATATATACCATATCAGCATGCTTCAATATATCGCAACATTTGCTAATTAACCAACATGCATCTATCGCAAGATAATGCATATACATATATTCATCACAACAACAGTTATAACGGGTAGAAAACTTGCCTGAGCGACTGGGGCTTACGAATGGCTCGGGACGAGTCTGGTAACCTATAAGCAATAAGTAAGTTGGAATTAAACCAAAGTCACTTGTAAATCTATACTCTAACCAACTCAGACTCTAACGCTCGTTTTGCGCTTACTGATTTGCTTAAGTCACCCGGGCACCCTCGGCTCCACCATTTTTAATAATTTAAGCTTTACGAGTTTTAAGGCGATTCCTTCGCGAGTGTCTTACCAACTGCCTAACACACTTACCATAAATGTTTCATACATTAATTAATCCTTTTTGGTCTTTAACCTATGTTTCAAAGTAAGGCGAGGGGAAAAGTTTCGTTCGCGAAACGCCGTTACTTGAAACGGTCGTTTCTCCTAAACCGTGCATCGGAATCGAACGAACTACATATCAAAACGAAGCTCGTAACATGAGCTATCTAGACATGGCAATTGTCATAATTTAGCCAGGGGTTATCGGGTCCTAATGTTATGCACAAAAACAGTCTAAAGAAAATCGGACGTTACGACGGCTATGTTTACGCGATTTCCAATATTTTAAACCATTCAAAACCATCCCAAATCAACCTCAAATCCAACATACAACCAACATCCATCCTTATCACATTATAAAAACCCCAACCAATTCAATTTAATCATTCATACTTATGCCTAAGCTTAACTTTAATCATACTTAAGTTCTTTTAATCAAAACAACAACATTTACCAATCCAACAACATCCCAAAACTCACTAATCTCTACATACACAACCATGAAGCCTCTCATGAACTACAATACTCATATTATGCTCTTAACATTCAATAACAAAGCTTGGTTAAGAGATTATACCTTCCTTGAAGCTTTTTAACACAACACAAGAGCTTTGAATGCCTAAAGAACCTTGATCCTTGCTTGTATAACCTTAATCTTTCATAAAAATTCAAGAAAACTAAAGTTATTTCTTGAAGGTTACTATTCACCATCTTCTTCCTTGATTTATTGGAAGAGATTGTGAAGGAATTAGGAGCTTAAACTTATAGCATATCCATATCTATGTACAAGGAAGCTTAGATAATTACCTTATGATTTAACAATGCTTGGAACTTGATTTTTGATTTTTCTTCCTTTGAAAAAGATGAAAAGCCGAGAGCAATGTTTGAAGAATGAAAAATTTTGTGTTTGCTTTGATTTGTTTTGGCTAGCTAGGTTGTTTTGGTTTTGTTTTTGGTTAATTACCCTTCTAACCTTGAACTTTGTGTGGTTTACAATCATCCAACAATTCCTTCCTTTTTTGTCATGCCTATGTCACCTTGCACATGTCATAATGCTCCCACTTGTCCACACCTTGTGGTTTGATGATGTCACAATCCCTGGCTTCTTGTACAAGCTTGTCTCTTGGTCACTTATTTGTTTTACGGTTCGCTTATCTTTCGTTCTCGTTTATCGTTTGAGGGATCATACCCGGGATCTTATTACTTAGGTTCCCTTAACCTTTCTCAATATATTATATTCCTTTTATGATCCTCTCCTATAATCCTTTAATTTAAATCCTTTTTATCCTGTTACCTTTTTCTCAATTCTTTCCGTATCTAGTGGATTTCCGGGAAAAATCAAAGTGTTCGGAATTGGATTCTGACGATCTTTACATACACTTATATACCATATAGAGTACTAATAAAATCTCAGAATATCCATAACAGAACCCCTACATAGTGTGGCATGAAAAGTTTTCTCGTTCAGCAAAAACACTATTCATAAGGGTTTCAAAATTTCTCAAAAATTGGGGTTATTACATAAATGATATACTGGCTGGTGCGGTCCCGGTGCGCTGGCATCTCCTCAAGCTTGGGGTTGACGTACTGAACCAAGGTCTCAAGTCTCGCAGTCATCTGCTCCTTGGGCTTCCCTTCATAGTTTCGGCTGTCCAGGTACACGTTCTCCAGTCGGTCTATCAGTCGGTCGTACTTGCCCTGAAGCATGTCGAACTCGTGCCTCAACTCAGCATACACAGTGAAAGCAATAGTGTCGTCCGACCCAGAGGATGACGAGGAATGCGCCCTTTGCTGACAACCAATAAGAGGAGTATCAATAAAAAATTTACTTAACCTACTCTCTCGCATAATAACTATAACCTACACACATATCCTATAACCTATTTGGGCTGTCCAGGGACTCTAAACCGTAGCTCTGATACCAAACCTGTCACACCCCAACTTTACCAATAGTTTAAATATAACTATTACAACATTTTAAAAGAAGTAAACATAACCAAATCCAAGATCTTACAGTTTAGGGTTTGGAACAGCCCAACACTACCATCTATTACAACTATTTTTAAATAGCGAATCCTCACACAAAACTACTATCTCTTATTCTACCTGAGCTCGAACATAAGCATCAGCATCACAGGTCTTACGGGCAGTCTGCTTGAATCTAACCATAGCTGCTAGCTGAAATATCAGGGTAAAGCAAGGAGTGAGCAAAATGCTCAACAAGTGCTAAACAATACGATACCAAACATAAATCGAAATATATATTAAGGAATGACAATGAAAGGACATAACCAATGATATCGAGAGATAAGACTTTTGGGTGGTGGTATCATTTTGTTTGTATCAAAACAATTTCAAAATCATACTTTTAATCAAAATCATTTTATGACGCTACGGATTACAGCCGGTGATCAGCCGCGAAGTAATCCCGAACCTCACTGGGTTCTAAAACATTAATGGGAATCCCTAGGCAACTTTTAAGCCTAATATAAGTGTGAAAAGGATTCGCGTCTCAGTCCAGATCCACCATTCAAAGAAAACATTTATCCCCCTTTGGGACTGAAAACCCACATTTTATTTATTTCAAAAACTGATGCCGAATTATAACAAAATCTCTTTTTACAGTAAACATTTTTATCAAGGGATTATAGATCAACTCGAAACACGGGGCATGGTACTAAATCTCAGGGCCATGATTCACAAAACTATACTCTATTAGGGTAACTGAATGATTTTCATATATCAAAGTTTGGACAAGGGGATTTAGTGAGGCTATTGGATATCATGAAGGGTAATGCCAAATTGGGCTTAAAGCAATAGTTTCTCATCAAGGTTCAAGTGCTGGATCATCAAGAAAGTAAGCTTCATGAATATTATTGGTGTTAAGGTATGCAGAAATGATCTTTAGCTCAGGATATATCAGAATTGTCAAGTTTTAGGATAAGAAAGAGGGGTATCCATCAATGAGGAATCACTTTGATAAGTATCTGACTTTCAGGGTTCAAGGTAAGGTTCTATAGGGGTTCAAGTATCAGAATGAGATATCAATACTTAGGAATTATTAGCATGTTAATCAAGAAAATCAACCAAGTGTTATAACTACCCTTTATTCTATCATGGCAGCAAATTACTTTATCATAATAGGACTACTTTGTAATAAGTACTTGAGGGTTCAAGGAATTTTTCTATAATTCAAAGATAAACATAAAATATGCTTGATTTAATATATCAAATGACACAGGATAGTTGCAGCAAGGTATGAACTATTAGCAGTGAATATGAAGGACAAGTTGAATCACTTTCCTTGAGAAAGGCTGGTCTGGTCTGACTGGTAGGAGCAACTGGAAGCTTCACTCGACCTTTATCGCAAGTTTTCCCTCGTCTCGAGATCCTACATAAATTATAATAATCCTCATTATAATATATTCTCTCCAACTTAACCTATTTACAACCCGAATTTAAACACGGATGGCACTTAGGCCTATATGCACTTAATTATATTCACCTTTAAATTATAATTGCACACACATAGCCACATAATCACATATCATATATTAATACCAAATAACACCATATATACCATAATGCAACACTAGGCTTTGATGATCTCGATCCCCCAACTTAAGTCACTTGGTCGCTAAACTAGACAAAGTCTTCAAATTTTGGTTTCTTAACTCGATGTGCCTTTACTAAACTATCCAAAACCTATTGACCCTCACTTGTGCCTTTTGCTCTAATGACCTTATACTATCTTAAACTATGGTGGTCGACCTAAATATCACTCCTAAGTGTTCTAAAACTATGTGATAAGTGAAAGTACTCACTGGTGCAAATTTCAGAATGACAACTATGGTTTCTTGAGTGCATTAAACACTCTTAAACTACAAGTTTTCCTTCAAAACTTTTACACAAGACTCTCCTGACATAAGGGCATCTCCCAAACTTGATTTAGCTCAAGGGACTGGCTTGGGCCTTCTTGGGCCTAAGCTAAAAGTCCAAGGTTCCCCTATTTTTCTGGGCAGAAAACACCTTGACTTGAATTAACTTGTGACACATGGTTCTAACTCATATCCTATGAATTATGGCTGGAAAAACTTCTCTGACACTCCCTCTAACTAAGGCCCAATAGGGACTAATGAGGGCCTACCCATGACATGGTCAAATCTCCCTATTTCTAAGTTGCAACAAAACTGTCCCCTGCTGGACAGATTTTGTTATTCTACTTGTGCACCTAACCAAATGACATGCAAACCTCCAACCAACACCTAAAACCTTTTATATACTCCCAATACTAACTTCTGGTGGATTGGGCCTCAAAGTTCACATCAATGACATGGTCAAAACTCACTCTAAACCTCATGGTACTATACTGATTTTCTGCAGAAACTATGACTCTCCTTTCTCCAAGGTTTTGACTTGACAAACTCAACCACCAACAACCCAATACCCAAACCAAGACTTAAAAATGGTGATCTACTGAACTAACTCGCTTATACTCAAAATAATCTTGGTGGAGATCATCCTTACCTAAGGTGCAATTATGGCAAAATAAAAAAAACCACATTTCACAACTCACAAATCATCAAGTCTTTGAAACAACAAGTTATGCATTTTATAAAAGATATACATGAATTATTACCATGCATCAAGAAGCATTAATCAATATTAACACATTATTCCTACTGAAATTAAAGCTTACTAATAAAATCTTTCCAAATGATCAAAATCTTATAACATTCTAAGAGAAATCCATATGCATACATGTCTTCGAGTTTTGCAAGCCAAACCACATGTTTTCTAAATATGTTTTACCAATAAATTTACATACAAGCCTAGCATGAGATATTTCTAGATGATCACTTAGCATGCAAGGGGTTTCATCAAATTTTCACTACAAAATTCAAGCCATTATCAGATAAACATGCAAAAATTGAACAAAGCAACAAGAATGGTCTCAAGGACCATTCATTCAGCTCCCCTATGGTCATGGCCGAATGAAATGGAAGGGAATGGCCATTTAACATCAAGAGTTTCCTTCTCAAGACTTGGCACTTCTCCATTCCTTGTAGTCCTCTCAAAAACAACCTTAAATCCATAAGAATCAAGGTTGTACTTTGAGTTTCAACTAAAACCTTAACATACAACCTTAAAACTTAAACTTTCTACTCAAAACTCTTTGAAATATAAGTGATCATGGTATGGGAAGTAACATTTACTTGTGTAGAAGGTGTAAACTTGGTTGAGAATAAAAGAAAATGGGGATGGGGGTTGATCTCGGCAAAACCCGAGAGTGAGGGGGGAGGAGGCCGAGAGTGAGAGAGAGGAGGGAGGGAGGGAAGAAAGAGTGTGGTGGTGAGTGGAGTGTGAAATGATCATGGCTTTTACTTTTTTTATGGTTTTTGTTTTGACAATTGTGAGTGGGAATAGGAATTGACATGACTACCCTTCCACTTATACTTGGATCATTTTGCATGCAAGGGTAAAGAAGGAATTTGGCTAGAAATATAAGAGTTAGTGGGGTGGTAATTGTCTCTTTGGCCCTTTTGGATTGAATAGAAAGAATTTACATGTAAGGACAACTATGTAATTTTCTAATTATGACAATTAACATTTATAAAGATTTATTTTTATAAAATAAAATACAAGTTCAAAAATTATAAAATTTATACCATAAAATAACTTGGATTTTTAGAAATTTTATAAAACTACTTTTGAAATTTGTGAACAAAATAACTTTTAAAAAGAAATTTATTCAAGGTTTATGATATTCCTTATAAATCAAAAATGAAAGAAATAAATAAACTTTTGATTTGAATAATCATTTACCACATAACAAAATTTAATACGCAGAAATTCTCATTCACACAAGCATACAATAGTTGAATATATTGGCATTCGGCTTTATAATTACACCAAATTTACAATTAATATTACACGAAAATACCGGTTGTAACACAATGCCACGTAAATGGTAATGCATTTAGAAGGCAACAACCTCTTAATAGAAATGCTTATGCTACTTACCATGATAATAATAGATATAATATTTATCATGCTCCATCAAGATTTCATAATAGCTCCAGGTATTATCAACCACAAACGAGGCCTTATGCATCCAGAAATATTTATGTGCCTTAAGATAATTATACCATGCCTAGTTTCTTTAATGAAAGATCAAATGATATATATGATGTACTAACCCCAGGACCCTCAAGACAATGGGGTACCGGTAAATTTAACTAATCATGTTTGTAGGTTTATCTTGCCGCGAAACAAGATATATGGTACCTTGATAGTGGATGTTCAAGGCATATGACCGTTAATAAGTCAATCTTGAATAACAATAAAAAGTTATCACGGGGAGCGTAATATTTGGTGATAGTAGTAAAGGAAACATTGTCGGCATCGGAAATATCGGAAATGGGAAAGTCAAAATTTCTGACATTCAATTGGTCACCGGATTAAAGTACAATCTTCTCTCCATTAGTCAATTATGCGGCAATGATTACAAGGTAATTTTCTACACTACTCATTATTTTATATTAGATAAATTTGGAAAGTTGGTTCTCACTTGCCCCAGAAATAAAAATATTTATACATGTGACATGAGCAAGCAAGTGAACGTGTGCCTAATCTCTATAAATGATGATCCATGGATATGGCATCGAAGATTAGGACATGCCAACATGAAGTTGATAAAGAATATATCAACTAAAGACCATGTTCGAGGTATACTAAAACTAAACTATCATAAAGATCATACTTGTGAAGCTTGCGAAGTTGGTAAACAAATTCGAGCATCTCAAAAAGCAAAATTTATGGTATCTATCTCGAGACCTCTCAAGCTACTACATAAGGATCTTATCGGTCCAGTTCCTATACAAAGTCTCACAGGTTGTTCATATACGTTGGTAGTTGTGGATGATTATTCATGATTTACATGGACTGAATTTCTCAAAGCCAAAAGTGATGCTTTTGAATCCTTCTCAAACTTTATGTAAAAGGATTCCGAATCAACCAAACAAACCATAGTCTATATAAGGACTGCTCATGGTAAAGAATTTGAGAATTCTAGTTTCACCAACTTTTGTGATGAACATGGCATCACACATAAAATTTCCGCTCCATACACTCCTCAATCCAACGGAGTAATTGAACGGAAAAATAGAACACTCCAAGAAATGGCCAGTACAATGCTAAATGAATATCGTCGACCTAAATATTTTTGGGCCGAGGCTATGTCAACCGCTTGCCATATTCTTAATATGGTTTTTCTATGACCTATAAAACAAAAGACTCCTTACGAGCTATATTTTGGCAAAACTCCGAAACTAAGCTACTTTCGAGTAGCAAGTGCTTCATATTAAATTCAAAAGATTACCTTACACAATTTGATCCTAAATTAGATGAAGGTATAATTGTTGGATACTCGAACAATAATAAAGTTTACCGAGTGTTTAATCTCAAATCGCTTGTGGTGGAAGAATCTATGAATGTTGCTTTTGATGAAAGTAAACCACCGAAGAAATATAAAGATCTTGTTGACCAAGAAAATGTTAAACAAGATAATACTGAAAAGGTTATTGGACAATTCGAAAATATGGATCTCAGGACTCCCGTACATAAAAATCCATTAGAATTAGACGAAAGGGAAGATGCACTTCTTAAAGAAATTCCCACTATAAAAGTCATCCACTAGATAATGTGCTTGGAGACTTAATGAAGGGAGTTCAAACGCGTTCACAAGTTCAAAATGTTATGAATCATCTTAGTTTTCTATCTCAAATAAAACCTAAGACCTCGAAAGAGGCTTTATTGGACGAGGATTGGATCTCTGCTATGTAAGATGAATTACTCCAATTTACTGATAGTAAAGTGTGGAAACTTGTCCCAAAGCCTCATAACACTTCCATAATTGATACAAAATTGGTATTTCGAAATAAGTTTGACGAAAATGGAACGGTAGTTCGAAATAAAGCAAGATTAGTTGCACAAGGATATACCCAAATGGAAGGTATAGACTTTGATGAAACATATGCATCGATAGCAAGAATTGAATCAATTCGAATGCTACTGGCTTATGCTTGTCAAAAAACTTCAAAGTCTACCAAATGGATGTGAAATCTGCATTTTTAAATGGGATTTTGGAAGAGAAAGTATATGTGAAACAACCTCCCAGGTTTGAAAATGTAACACATCCCGACTATGTCTATAAATTATATAAAGCTCTATATGGCTTAAACAAGCCCCAAGAGCATGGTATGAACGGTTGAGCAAGTTCCTACTAGATAATAAATTTAAGATGGAAATGGCCTATAACACCTAATTTATGAGGCAAGATAAAGATGATATATTGCTCGTACAAATATACGTAGATGACATCATATTTGGCTCAACCAATGATGCACTATGTAAGAATTCTCTTAAAATATGAGTAAAGAATTCAAAATGAGTATAATGGGAGAATTAAATTTCTTTTTGGGGTTACAGATAAGGCAATCTGATGAAGACATCCATATCTCTCAATCCAAGTATTGTAAAGAGATGTTGAAAATTTTTGAAATGGATAATGCCAAACCCATCTCTACTCCTATGTCTACATCCGATAAATTAACGGAAGATCCAAAAGGAATTCCCATAGACATAAAAAAATATCGAGGAATGATCGGTAGCTTGCTCTATATAACTGCAAGTCATCCCGATATTCAATATAGTGGTTGTAAGTGTGCTAGGTTTCAAGTAGCATCAAAAGAATCTCATTTATCCGCGGTAAAAAGGATATTGAGATATCTTAAAGGAAGCACTGATATTGGTCTTTAGTATTCAAAAGGAATACCATTTGACTTAGTATATTTTTCTGATTCGAACTATGCCGGGCATTTAGTCGACAGAAAAAGTACTAATGCTACTTGTCAGTTTCTCGGTGGATGTTAATTAGTTTCTTGATTTTCAAAGAAACAAAATTTCGTATCCATCTCAACAACCAAGGCTGAGTATATAGCAGTTGCAAAGTGTTGTGCTCAAATACTGTGGATGAAGCAAACACTAGCTGGCTATAATATAAAATTTGATGTGATCTCAATCTTTTGGGATAATATAAGTGCTATTGATCTTAGCAAGAATCCTGTATTACATTCTAGATCTTAACATATAGATGTGAGATATCATTTTTTACGTGATCATGTCAATAAAGGCGATATAAAAATGACTCATATTGATACTGAAATCAATCTCGTTGAGATATTCACAAAATCATTAAATTCCGAAAGATTCACTAAACTCCGATTGGATTTAGGAATGTTGGAATCTGTGAAATAATGGTTTTTATAAAGAGAGTTATAAAGTAATCTCAACGATAAGGCTATTTTCTCGATCAAGTTATTAAGTTTATCTAAAACTCAGATTTATCAATAAAGAAATTTATTAATCCGGTTAAGATAACTTAAATTGCCCAGATTAACCGGGAAAATAAACTTAATCGAGTGAATATTTATTATTCCATGAGATTTATAAATATTTAGAAGTCACTTTCATATATATATATATATAAATAAATTATGAAATATATTTTTGAACTAGCCCAACAAGAAAATTTTAGGCCCATATATTTTCTACATATATATATATATATATATATTCTTAGATATTCTGAAAAATAGTTTTACACAAAAAAATAGTATATAAATATATTTACTTATATATATTTGAAAAACTATTTTGTAAAAAATATAAAATATTATATATATTTCTGGGTTAAATTTATATGTGTTGTATCCAGCCCAAAAGTTTTGTCCGCCCCATTTTCTTATATAAGCCCATATATATTTTACAAAAATATATATCTATTTTTAAAAAATCAAACCCAGTCCATATATTTTTTGGCCCAATTTGATATCCAAAGCCCAAATTCTATCAAACTTTCTAATCTCAGCCGTCCATCACTAACCCTAGTAGATCCTAGCCATTTATTCCCTATAATATATATTTGTACACTGTTTCTACTGTATACACGGCTCAAACCCTATTCTCTAATCTCTCTTCCCGCCACTTCTCTCTTTCTCTCCTTTAAAACCCAAAACCTTCTTTTCTGATCAATTGCTCTCAAATCTGATGAAATATCAGAGATATTCTTGTCATCTATACTTATATATATATATATTCATCAAATACAAGGCAGATTCAATGAATTTGCTGTTTGGGTTGGTAAAAATAAATCGATTTAGATGATAAAAATCGACGATTACTATATAAATTGAACGAGAATCATCAAATCAAACATTCGAGTGATCAATTTTTATATAAAAATGTATTTTTACAGTTTTGATTGATTGATTTTATGAAACCCTAACGTGTTTTTGAGTTTAATGACGGAAGAAGACTGGAATCGTTGCAAAATCAACTCGGAGAAGAAGACACCCAATTGCATGCGGCGTAAATTGGTGAATTGGATATTGACTCAGTCCGCGACTGAGTCAACCAGGTAAGACCTAATAGTCAGGCCATACTTTAGGCTCAGGTATGAGTTCATTCATAAATTAGTTCTTTAAGTATTATGAAAATGTGTTGTTTACATTTGGATCCCTGTGAATCCGTGTTCGAATTGAATTATTGATTCATTTCTCTTTGAATTAAGAACATGAACTTTGGATGTGGATTATGACTGATGCTTATAATTTATGTTGATGTTACTTGGTTAAATTGGATTTGATTATTGTGATGTAGTTAAGTTAAATTCGAATATAATTTCTTGCTATGGTTGAAGTGTTCAACTGTAGTGTGATTTGTGAGTATCATGATCAAATACTTGACAGTTGAAATATTGTAATTTGATTAACAGTTTGAATCAGACTAAGTCTGATACATCTTCACATGGTATTGATATTCCCATTAACTTGATTGGTTGATTATATATATAAAACTACAACTGTTACAAATAAGCTATGTGTTTGGAATTCTTGAATTGATATGCTTTTGTTAAAAAAAATTGAGAATTGATAATTTGGTTATCTGAGTTATATAATTAAGTACACTAAGAAGAGAATAAATTATGTTGTAATTGATTATTAATCAGAGCTTGATACAATTGATATGTATCTGTGTAATCTATAAATCTGGAAATCTGATTAAAAGCTATTTTTGAAAATTGAAAACTATACTATAAATCATAATCTGTTGAGTTAATTAGATGACTTATTGATTAACTGATTTAATTTTCTTAAAAAATCTTATACAAAGATTAAGGTGAATTTGATAAAGTCTGAGTTATAAATCTTGAATGAAACATAAGTTTAAAAACCCCGTCAGACTGCTTTGTGCTTAATGTGTGAATGATTATGTAGCAATCTTAGCTAAACCCTATTATGTATGGTAAATTGCAAAATCATCTCATATAGTTGATATAGAGTTTGTAATTATAATTCAAACTAAAATTGTATTTGAATTTACAAACCTTTCCAGATTACATATCTTATGTGTATTAAATTATGTATGTAAACAACTATTTTGATGCTTTGTTTAACCTGATCTAAACATATGCTTGAGAAAGTATAACTTGGCACATTCTCTGAGATAGTTAACTTGTGTATACCCAGCTAAATACAGTCCCTATATAGTGATACTGCTTGATAAAATATATATAAGAATTCCTAAGTCAACATCTATTATTTGTCTAAAATGAGGTCTTGATTAAAATTAGTATCATTTAAGTTTATTTTTATGATTATTTGATAATTGTATTGTAAACACTCTAAGTATGCAAATTAAAGACATAAATTGAATAAGTATAAACTATATATTACTTGTTTGAGTTAATTCTAATCAGTCTCTTGAAAATTCTTAAGATTTCTTAAAACATCATCTGTTGAATCTATGTGTAAATTTGTGTGAAAAGCTTAAGATACAGTATAAATCAATAGCTATGCATGATAAAATGTCACTACGCTAGGTGCAAGTTGTCTGATAAATGTCAACGTTTAAAAATTATGAATCTGGACTTGAACTTTCTTAAATCAGTCAGAAAGTTACCCTGTGTTTGTAATCTGTTGAGAACTGTACACATGATTTAATCAGTAAGCAGGAATGTTGAATTGTGCTTAAATATTTTTGCTTGTTTTATCTTGATTACTTGGATGTATATATATGTGTCCTTTGTGAACATGATTTGAAATCCATCTCTTGTATTATGTACTGTGTATATGAGTATGACTTGGTGTAACTTAAGAAATGCATAATATGTATTATAATTTGTAATTGACAGGATGCATAACTTGATTTAATCTTTAGAGTAAGATCACATGCACACACAACCCTCACAGAAAGACCTGGCAGGGGAGCCTTGAGCATCCCTGTATCTGGATCACTGTTCTGATCAATGGCCACCTAGATTTCTGGGAACTAATTGCTAAATGTGTGTTCTCACTTATCAAGTTCACTAACTGCTATCTGATATAAATTAATTGGTGCTTATCATTGGGTAATATATGCTGAGTGTTTTATACATCTTAAATTCTCATTGTTGCATTCTGCACCTTATTGCATTAAACTGCTTTTGCCTTGAGAAATAAATGTAACAAAGTTTTCTTAACTTGAAAATAAATCTTTTCTGTCAAAATTCACTTCAAACACAACTACATCCTTAAGTGCCTGCACTGAAAGTACAGTCTCTTTGTGATAGAGTAAGCTATGATATCAACTTTATGTCTCAAAGATTTCAAAAATATGTGCTTGTGTACTGTACTATTTTCTAAAGAAGAAACAAAGACAAAGAATTAATACATTCTTTATTCTCTGTTGTACTGGTCCATGCATCTGTATGTATGTGATGCATTACATCACTCTTTGATACACATAATCTTAGGATATATCTACATAATAGGCTTGAATTTCTGTATAACACAGCCATGCATGCATTAAATGATTTTCACTGTTCATGAAGAGTAAATACTTTTAAAAAAAAATCCTTTGCATCTGTTTTAAAAGTTTATATATATGCATATCTTATATGCTGCATTCACACACAAACTAGCCATTTGCATAACTCCACTTCACTTGCAACATGAACCCAAATGCCAATCCCTTTTACCCCAAGCCTAGACCACTGATTGAAAACTCATATCTTCTTGAAGATATGGAGAAAAATCAGTTTTACCATCACAAAACCTCTGCCTTCAAAATTTTTCAAACCTCACATCCTAAACACTATCACAAAAGACACTTCCCTCCAAGACAATTCAGAAAGGGATATAAGAACCATACCATCCCTTTCTATCAAAGCAGAAAGTATCAAAACACTAAATCCCCTAACCCTAGACCTCCTAAACCTTTGCAAGCCAAAGTTTACACCAGAAAGGCCAACCTAAGACAAAATCCAAATAGCACACCCACCATGAGCACACCAAAGCCCCCTCCTCCAAAATTATCAAACCCTTCAAACTCCAAAAACTTCCTTGAACTTATAAAAAAATGTCCAACCTGGCACTTGTGTTGATGTGAAGGGTGAAGTAGAGTTTATAATTAGAAGGGCTAGGAGGGATGGTCTCATGTATAACTTAGGTAAGCACTACTATACACATCTTATGGGAGAGTTTTATTGTAACATGAATATCATAAAAGGGGTAGATGGCATACTGCATATCACTACATCAGTCAAAAAAAAGGTCATTTGTGTTGATAAAAAAAGCATTAATAGGGAACTGCATTTGCCTTTGCATTTGTGTGAGTTGCCTTCTGAGGATAACTTCTCTTTGTTTGTTTTTAACAAATCTGAATTTGAACTAATACTAGGCACTTTCTCTAAATCTGACATTCCTGATGGTCTTTGTGATGTTAACTGTGGCATTCATTTCAAACACTTCACAAGAAACTTTTAGCATCTTGCTCTAATTATTAGGGCAAATTTTATGCCAAAACCCAATCAAAATAAGTACTTTGATTTCTTTGACATGAAAATCATGTATCTTCTCTGCACTAACAAAATCAATTTCAGTATCTCTTATGTTATTCTTCTAAACATGATCAATGCACATCTTGTGGATTATATGCTTTATGGTATGCTAATCTCATCATTCTTTACACTTTGCAATATTAACATGCCTGAAGCATTTTCTAATCTTGATGATTCTAAAATCACTAATGAACACATTAGGTCACAAGTGCCCCTGATGCACTGTGAGCCTCAAAAGGCAACTCCCACAGTTATTCCTCAATTAATAAGATATGAAGATGTTTTTCTGTCTAAATTTGAGTCTGTCAAAATCATGTTTCATGAGTTAAAACTTGAACTGAAGAGGGTTAAGGAAGAAAACAATGAGATTGAAGAAACATTAGGAGATTAGAGAGTCTCACTGCCTCTTGCAAACATAGGATTGCATATTTAGAGCATTTGGATGCATCTACTCTAGGAACTCCTTGCATGACTGATCAAGATGTTGTTAATTCCTTTCAAGTACCTATGCATGATAACACTGCTATGATTCATGAGTTAGAAGAGGTTAATGTGGGTGCTAGAGGTCAACTGAATGATAACTTGCCTGATTTGGTTAATATCTGTGATGCTGATAGAAATGTGATTGGTTAAGATTGCCTGATTCTGCTGTTTGATGAGGTCTGATATGTGATGTTGTGCTGGTACTTGTTGTTATGTACCTCTTTTGATATAGTCTGATGTATTTGTAACTTAAAAGACTTTGTGTTGTTTGTTGGTTTGTAATATTTGAATTTTGTTGATCTTTGAATTTAAGAAGTGGATGCACTTCTATGGTTTGTAATGACTTAAAACAGGTTCAGGGTTTTGTTCTAAATAATCAGTGAACAACACTGATTATTGAGAACACTTTTGTTAATATATCATGACCTGTTAGCTTATCTTGATTCTAACTCTTTATTGTGAAATGATTAATATACATATGCAGGAATAAAGTCAAATCTGACTTTAAAATTTTATGTTGTCTGGTATTAAAATATGAATTTGTGCAATCTAGTTCTTATGCAGGATTTATACCTAATATATCATTGTCACCTGTGATTAACCAGTAAACTACATTGATTGAAAAGAACACTTTTGTTCACTAAAATATATCTGGAATGTTTGCTTTATATTTTACAAATCTGCTGTTACAGGATCCAAATTAGAATTGACATGTTGTAACTAGAATAACTGATGCATTCTGGCTTATTGTCCTGTTCTATGATGTTCACTAATCAGCTCTAGCAAGAACAAGAGGTGTGTATTATCTAACTTAGATGCAGGACAAACACACGCATGCAAAGTTCAAATCTGATCAGTTTAGCTTATGGAAGCATTATGCCAAAATCATCAAGCTAAGGTATGACATGTATAATTCCTCACTCATTATAATCTTACTTCACTCTACACACCAGACGGATATAATGAATTCTAGAATTAAACCAACCTTACAGTATATATTGTGTTATTAAAAAATATTGTATGAAAAATTTATGGATTCTAGATAGACGGTATTTGTGATAAGTTGTTTATAGATATTGACTTCTTAGAATGTATTAGATTTCCAAATTGTATAATTCTGATACTTAGATCTGGAATATAAGTAGATTTTATTAGTGTTAGAATTTGTAATATGAAAATAGCCAGAAAGGTCTAAATGATAAAATAGTATGTATTAGATCTCCAAATTTGTAACAAGCAAATAGATTATATTAGTGACAGTCTGTGTAACTTGTGATTGACAAATTAGAATGTATTATAAATCACTAAGGTCTTGTATTCATGTATCATGTTAATTTCCAGACTGAAAAGGTACAAAAATGGCTTTATACACAATCTGAAATCATTGACATGCAAACACATTTTTGAAATTAGCTATTAAAAATGCTTGTTAATCACTGGAACTATTGTTTACTATCAATGCATTTGATAAAACTCATAGATAAAAACAATTTCTAGTACGATCTCTGATTACAATATAATTGATATATTCACTTTCAAATGAAATCTTCCTTAAAAATGTCAATTGTTTAAATCCATGCTTGTTCATAACCATAAATGCCTCTATTTGTGCAAAAACTTTGTTAAAATGGTTGTATAGCACTGCATCAACCTGCATAACGATAATAAGTGTATATATATGTATATACGTACTTCCGATAATTTCGGAGGAAGTACTAAGGATGTGAGTTGACCGTTGTCAACAGATAATTAATAAGGGGAAAAGTTTCTCCTTGAAACTATATTCAACATATTAGATAAGTCGGGATAATATTCCCCGACGATCTAAAATTATTCGAATGATATTCTGAAATCAGAAATATGTTTTAAATCAGGATCTATGATTTAAAAAAAACCCTTTAATAAATAATAAATAATTAAATGAGAATCGATAAATAATTAACCTCGAATAAGTTTACTCTTGTAAAAGAATATTTAAAATAATAGTTCTCAACTAGTTTATGTCTATGAAATTAATAATCTATAGTGATTAATCGTGTTTGAAATAAATAATCGTTGGGGTATACTACTTCCATAATAAGGAATAAGTATATAGTATTTATTATTCGAAAAATAAAATGTAGTTGAGGGAATATGATCGTTGGGAAATCGTTTAAATAAAAGTTCGAGGTATTTTAATATTTCATAAGTGGACGTTAAGTCCCTTTAAAACGTACTATTATAGACTTATAATCGTCCTATAATATCACCGGGAATATTTCCGGGTTTATATTTTATAAAACAAAACTGACCGACTCTCGGTCTTACGACTTATACATCACGCTCTACTATAGTGTTAATATTCTTAAATAAGCACCTCCGGAATACTTCCGGGTTTTCATGAATTTTTACTGACCGATCCTCGGTCTAAAATATATACATGCCACGCTACTCACTAGCGTTACGTTCTCAGTTATAAACTCCTCTGGGATACCTCCGGGTTTTTTATAAGCTTACACCGACTGACTCTCGGTCTAAATATAACATTACGAACTAGGTATGAACATATACTAGAAATTATCAACAATTGAGTAATGTAATGCATCTCAAACTTCGTAAAACAGTTTAAAGCAATCTCATGCAAATATCACAGTTTTGTAAAATATTCACAACACAACGGTTCTTAAAAGGTAGGGTTTGAAAACTTTCCTGGGTATCTCAAGGTGGAGGATACTCTAGGTTCCGCTTGGAAATCTATAACCATAAACACAATTTGTTAGGTCCCATTCTATTTTACGGTGACTCGAACTCACGCGCTACTTATTATGCACCCTCTCAACTTATACTACCCTTATTATTCCTTTAAGTCCTTATTCACATCATGGTCGCTTCGTTTTTCTAGGTATCTTAGCTTCATTCTCATCATCGTCGTCGGCTCCGCTTATGGATTCTTACGGTTTCTACTCGCGCGGTCTCGGCTCCGATATTTTTATAAAATTGAGAAATCATTATTCTCACTTGAAATTTTTATGACAGTTAGGAAACTCAATAGTTTACTCTCTGTAAAAATTTCATGATTTATGAACACTTTTAAGTCGATCCCTTATATTTTCAAAGTTCGTAATTTGTAGCAGTTTTTGTCGCGTAAATCACTTTTACTAAAATGACCATAACTTTTGATCCATAAATCGGAATCAAGCGATTCAAGTGCCTAAAAGATCCTTATAACATTGCATATCATAATCAAGGGTTATTTTTTTAAGAAACTACATTTTACAATTCCAGGACTTTCTGCAGAAACTTAAAGTTACGATTCGTTGGTTTTAACGGAGTTACGTTTACGGCCTAACTCTTAACACAACCATCAACAATCATCATTTCATCATCAACACACAAAATCCTCTCAATAACATCATGTTTTTGAGAAAACAACAATCAACATTAAATCTACTTAACTTAAACGTCAAGATCTCAACAATACCACTTCTTAAACTAAGTTTACTACCACATACTAAATGGATCTTAAAAATGAATCTTAAATAAAGTTGGGTCAAAGATTTTTACCTTTATTGAAAGATTGAGATGTGTTCTTGAGGATGGTGGAGGCTTGGAAGTGCTTGTTATAATATTTGGAACCTAAAACCACCATTGAAATCAAGAAACCAAAGAGAGGTTACTATTCATACTATTCACTAGTGAGTTTCTTGATTTTATTTCACCCATCAAACCTACATAAAAAGAGATGAAAGAATTTTCTTACCTTAATTTAATTTCTAGGAGGCTTGATAATTAATGGGATGATTTTACCATGGATAGATTTTGAGATTTGAAATTGAATTCCTCCTTTTTCTTCAAGGGGGCCGAATGGAAGCTTGATTGGGTGGGGGGTATTTATACTTGTTTCCCTTGGTTGCTTAGCTTGGTTGCTTTGTTAGGTTGCTTCTAGGAAATTGGGTGGGAGATCTTGCACTTGATTTTTATTCTCCTAGGTTGAATCCTAGGTTTATTCTTATTGCAAATCTTAGGGACAAGTCTTATGTAGCTTCCTAGAAACTACTTGTATTAGCTTCCTTAGCACATTATTTGGATAGCTTGCTTGATCATCCTATGGTTAGCTTACTATTTGATAAAGTAATCATGGTTACTTTCATACCATGGTTTAGTTAGTGCGTTACGTTTATTTAATCGTTTACGCGTTCGCTCGGTTGCTTAAATGTTTTCGTAATACTTACTCGTAAATGGTTCGCGACGTAATTCCTTTCGTATTTATTCCTTATATTTTTAATTATCATACTTGAATATAAATCCGTAGGGTTTTAATCTTGTAATTACATTGTGATCCCCGTAATCCTCGATGAGTCGTAAATACGGTCATTTTTCAAAGTTCGTTTTCTTCGAAAACTAATAGCGTTTACATACACTCATTTAGTACGTATAATCGTAATATCAACTCCGAAACTCATTTTCTCATGCACTACATAGTGTGGGCTCAAAAGTTTTTCCTGGCCGTCAGGGTTACTATCCATTAAACATTTTACAAGGTCTCAAAAATTCAAGTTACTATATTACCATTCATAAAGGTCTTTTACCGGTGTCAAAAATTTGGGTTCTTACAGTCTTCCCCCCTTAAAAGGATTCCGTCCCAGAATCAGTTCAGAAACAGGTAGGGATATGCTTCTCGCATGACAACCTCGAGTTCTTACGTTGACCTTGCAAGATTTGATCTCTTCGTAAAATTTCCACTCATCCATCCAATATATTTCCGGGTACTCGTCCTTGTAGTCTTATGACCTCTACACGTTACTCGACATACGCTAAGTCTGGCTACGAGCTTATTAGCTCATTTTCAATCATACGTTTAGTTTTGACGGTTAAATTTCCTAATCTCGATTCGTGGTACTCGTTATAAACTTAGTGACCGTTCGACGATGGTGCTAATTTATAAGTCAACTTTCTTAGTCCTTTAATCCTTTAACTTATCCAATAAATCTTGGGTTCAACATTTCTTTCCCTTTCGAATCTCATCACTCCCTCCTCGGGAGGTACTTTCAACAATACTTGGTTTGCTACTTCGTACTTTCTGTCTTTATAGTTCTAGTCCGCATATCTCTATTGTTCGTCCTGGGCTGCCACTTCTAGGAATTCCTTTGGTCTGTTGACTCAACTATGGTACAGTACCCTCCATTTACCAATTTCTTCCCAATCTAAGAGAGAACGATTCTTTCTCCCGTACAAGCTTTGTAGCTGTTCCAATGCACGCATGATAACTCGCTATTGTATATAATTCGATTAACGTCAACTGGTCGTTTCATTTCCTTTAAAATCTATGATATGGACGATTAGTGCATCTTGTTTAGAATCATCCTTCAACTTATTTGTTTCCTCTACATCGCTCCTACTAGTGCTAGAGTTTCATTCCTTAATGTTTTCCCATATTGGTGCATCCGCTCTGTCGATTAAGTCATGTAAGAAGTTCTCGTCGCATTTCTACACGCTCGTATCCTGCTACACGCTTAGCGCCAGATTTAACATTTCTTCCCGTAGTAACGTAAAGCACGTCATCGTCCTATTGCCATCTTGAAGGAAGCACCATTTAATACGCAATTTATTGATACATTTTAGGATCATGCAACGTTCAGCTTTCATCATCGGTCAGACTTCTTTAATCATTCCTCGTATAATATCTATAGTACTACGACACCTCTGTGTCATACTTGTTATTCTCGCTAGCGCCTTAGACGTATTCACGTTTATTGGTACCTTCTACTAGTGGCCTTTATAGGGCGTGTACGATCTTCTTTGCCTTCTATCAGTTCTGACAATGACATCCTTCATTCTTTCATGTTGCCCTTCGTAAGGGATATCGTCGACTATCTTTCGTATGCTAGCATCGTAGGTACATCTACACGAATTATCTGTCAACAATAGGCGATTCCCCAAACCTTTCCAAATAAAAGGTAAGCCGCTAGACGTATCTTGAATGATCAGGATAGTCTTCTCGTTCTACTTGTCGATCTGAGAACTCTAAGTCATGCCTCAGTCCGTCCTTTTTTCATAAAATATCTTGGGAAATAGTCCCGTTGTGAAATTAAATCTTGGGTCCTTGTGTGGTGCAGTCGTCACGGGGTCTCTCTGTCCTAATTATCTCTTCTTCGTTCATAAAAATTTTGTAGAGTGGACATCTATCATTTGCACAATAAAGTAAGCGGTCCTATTTAATCTATCACTCAAAGTCCTCAAATAGCACGACGACTAACTTGGTTCTTGATAATCCTCCTTCAAAATTTATTATAATTAACTCTTAACCCTATTTGGGTCATCTACAATTCGAAGTCGCCAAAATTTTAACCCTCGCCTTTCCGTTTTCTTTTTTTTCCAACTATGTCAAATACTTACTTACCTACTCAATGACATCCCTTTTCATATTCAGTCATGACTAATATCCGTTTATGTTTTTAGGCATCTTTAAGTCTTCTTGTTAAGTAATAAAGCGTTCTTTTCATGCGATCCTTCTCATCAGTTATTCTGAGTTTTGTCATCCTCCACATATCTTTTCCTACTTAAAGTGTCAGCCACCACATTGGCCTTTCCTTGATGATAATATATTTCTCAATCATGGCCTTTGATCAATTTGACTATAGCCTCTATCTCGTGTTCAGTGTAAAAAAAATTCCAAAATTTTCTCATAAGTAAACTCCTTGTGCCTTTCAGTTCGAACCATATCACAATTATTCTAGATTATTATTTAGAAAGCCTTATGTCACGGTCCTTAAGTTGCGTAGACATATCATTAGACTTCACGCATGCAACATCCTATTTTTATCGTCGAGTAATTCTAGCACGGGATTGCTACTAACCTTACCTTCAATTCTTGAAAATCTGATTCCTCAAATTCATACATGCTTGGTTTTCCCCGAATTTATTAGCACCTCTACTGATAATGTTTCATAGAAGTGTACCTCACTAATCAAGTTATATCCCTATTTTCGTTCTTCTATAACCATATTAAAGATACTTATGATAATAACTAAACATGGTATTCCCTCTTTAAAATAACTTACTCATCATGATGCTCCGATTGCACCATCATAGCACTGAGCTTTCAGTCTCATATTACAATAATCGGTTCTCAACTACATCCCTCTTTGTTGGGAAGGCAATTAGCCTTGGAAAAATGATTTTCACGATATCGATGAAATTTAGACAGTCTTAACAAGGTTTCAAAATCTAACATCTGAACAAATAATGAGCTCTGAATAAAAGAGTCGCAACACTCAGAAGTTGTATAACTTGGAAGGAAGAATATAACAAGGATTATCCTTCCATGTCCTTAGAATTCTATATTGTGATATTATGGAGAATATCCATTGAAAGCAATGATTGCTGAATAATAACATCATACGAATGATACTTGCAAGATTTTCTCATTGAAAGAATACTTTTCTTCTTGAATAATGAAAGAAATATCGAATGACATCCTCAACCAAAGGTTAACCATTGAGGTCTCCAAGAGATGCTATTTTGAAAGAAGGAATTTTATCCAATGAGTAATAAATAAGGAAGTATATTGTTCTTCAATCACTTTGTAATTTTAATTGGATATTCGTTATACAAACGAAAGAATAAAATATTTCATAAAACTGAATATGAATTCTCGTTTGAGTGGGCGACCTAGTTAGGTCTCAATTAAATCATTCTTTGAAAATTAAATCGGGCATATATAATGCATTATGGAATAATCAAAATTTTATTGGAAGTGGAACTTAGCAAAATAATAACTAGTCCATATCAAGCAATATTCTCCACTGGCTTAAGAAAATGGCCAGCAAAATTGGTTTGGCCCATAGCAACTAGCTAAGACGATTAGCTAGGCTTTCATCGTATTAATTAAAATTATGACTAGTTATGACAATTAACTAGTCATTGATGAGAACATGTGCAACTAGGCATAATTCCGTTTGTTTGTAAAAAAATCTCAACATCCTAACCACTGAAGAAATTGTGGCTACCTGGATGACGAAAATAGAGAGTTATTAAATTTGGGTCGAGAAAGACAATTATAACTCTGAACCGAGTGGTCTTGGCATCGGAATAATCGATAGCCTCTTATTAAATATTTCTCTCCAAATAAAGGGTACACTCATAGGTGCCCTAGTTCACATACTTTATCAGATCTTTAAATAGAATTGAATCGGAATACCAATATCAAATTGATACCCTTACTATGATTTCAAAGTTCAATATATAATTTCATCCCGATTAGATGAAAAGGATTCACGAGGAATATATGGATATTAGATCATCCATGTTTTTAACAATTGGTTAGATATTTACAATCTCGACCGAGAAGAGTAAGTAAGAAAGAAGAATCAATTGAAGATACTCATTATGAATATCCATCGATGAATTGAGGGAAAATTTATATATATATATATATAAAACTCTTGGATAATTGAAATGAAGTATAAATAGTTCTGAGTCGAACAAGAAGATCATAATCTATGAATGAAAGTTCATGGATTAACTAAAAGAATTGAACAAGTCCTGATGCGAAGAAAGACTATTCAAGATGGTCACATCAGAAGTTCAAAGTAGGGAACGAAAAGGATTGCCTGATATGACTTATCAAGGCAATACGAATGATCAACAATTTGGAGGGGGTAACGGGATAGTGAGTAGGTGCCAAAAGATTTCACTGATTATCCTAACTCTCGTCATTATCCATCTAAGGATGATCCCACCTCTTCTTCTTCATAATTCCATGTTTCAAATAGTTTCTCTTTCAGCATCATTTTAAAATCGCTTACTAACTTCACTTTCGCACGTATATCTGTCATTCCGGTGTTTTACCTCGAAGACCTTACTCAAAAATATTCCACAAATATCTGTTAAGCCGATAGTTGCCTGCTACACACATCTGTTACTTACTATAAGTGGTCAGTTCCTCCTGAGAACAGATTAAAAAGATCTCTTAGGGATCTCAATGCAGTCCATAAGTTCAGTGGCATGTGTGTGTAATTGAACATATGTTACCGAATATATTAGAGGTCTATGAGTATATATACGTAGCCTCTGACATCATACCTATGAAAGAATTCCGCTCTGGACTTACTGGTCTATCCCTTTTAAAAAAGTTCTAAGATCGAACCATCGCTCGTTAGAATATTACGCCATTTAATTATAGACATGCCCTTGATTCTCGATGCTCTTAATTTTTAATCTAAACCATCATATCCTTACATGTTAAGCGCACTAATAATATTATGTAGTATACTTGTCTTACAATGACATTTGTATATCATATTCAAATCTTCCTTAATGGAAATAAAAATCCTCAAGGGTATATCAGACACTATCTCTGCTAAATTCGTTAGTAATATGATATTCACTTTCTCATTAGTAAAATGATACCTTCAACTAGTCTGGGTCAATAACCTCAACTGTATATTAATAATTAGACTTTATGGTTCTCATAGGTGATGCCCCTTCCTGGGCAACCTACACAGAACTACAGGTAACAAGGCTCGTGTTATCAAAATTTACCTATGGTGTTGGTAATATCGTCTTTACCCCAAATGCTCTGGAGACTCAGCTCCGAGTTCTACATCCATATCCTTGCCAAATCAAATATGATTCTAATTTTTCTCCTCATCATTCTGATAATCTCCAATGGTCTCATTAGTCATACCTTAATACCTCAAATATACACTTATCCAATCCTACACATTGAGGCTACATCCGGTAGTCCAATGATGAACTCTATACGAACTCTTATGAAATCTCACATCTAGAGACTCCTAACACTCTCGTTTCTGAGTACTATAACTTAATGCTCTGATACCATTTCTGTAACGCCCCCAAATCTGGGGTCAGGAATCTGGGTCTTCACGCCATCCTTCACTCAAGTGTAACATGGTATTGATTCAATAATCCAACAGACCCCAATCTCATACTCACACACACAAGTTATAGCCTTAGAAACGACGTACAAAATATAATCTTCTTTTATTACACTTAAATGTACTTTACAGAATCTCAAACAATTATTTATAACCTCTACATGAAGTTACAATAATTACGACTGATATCTTATACCTATCTGATACTCTAGCACACCTGAGACAAAGCTGCCACGGATCCTCCCCATGACTGCCAGCGACTAAGTCCCACACCGGCATACTGGTCATCTGTTGTGTTGTGTCATTTAAAAGAAAGCAAGAGTGAGCTATAATGCCCTGCATAATAATGTACAGTATGAAAATGACTGTATGATAAACTTACATACAATATCATATATTTGATAGTTACGTTTTATTCGAAAATAGTTTCCCTTGGTGATACACACCTTTTACGAAAATAATCCTTTGGTGGATTTTATTAACCTACGAATACCTTAATAGTAAACCCAGCACCTAGGCTTGGGTCACGGTATTGCATCACAATTCCAATTGGAAGAATAGGACATTTGTTGGAGCCACCGCATACGATGATCAGTCGTACTGCGATAAAGTAACCTTTTCTACTAGTAGAAGGATGACACCTTCGTATCCCGGTTATCACCCTTGTCGCATTCGGGCTACGTGTCCCATTTTTGGGTATACACATACTTCACAAGTTCCTGAGTACACTGAGTACCTTCGCCTGCGGTACCTTTGGTAGTCCATCTAGCACACATAGTACAAGAGTCTACCCCTCCCTTGTCCTTTAAAAGAATTCTATCAATCTCGAGAACTCGAACCACATCGAATTTCCCCAAGCGTTTTGCTTATTGATAGAAAGAGCTTATCTCTCTAAGATATAAGTGTATATATATGTATATACGTACTTCCGATAATTTCGGAAGAAGTACTAAGGATGTGAGTTGACCGTTGTCAACAGATAATTAATAAGGGGAAAAGTTTCTCCTTGAAACTATATTCAACATATTAGATAAGTCAGGATAATATTCCCCGACGATCTGAAATTATTCGAATGATATTCTGAAATCAGAAATATGTTTTAAATCAGGATCTATGATTTAAAAAAAACCCTTTAATAAATAATAAATAATTAAATGAGAATCGATAAATAATTAACCTCAAATAAGTTTACTCTTGTAAAAGAATATTTAAAATAATATTCCTCAACTAGTTTATGTCTATGAAATTAATAATCTATAGTGATTAATCGTGTTTGAAATATATAATCGTTGGGGTATACTACTTCATAATAAGGAATAAGTATATAGTATTTATTATTCGAACAATAAAATATAGTTGGGGGAATATGATCGTTGGGAAATCGTTTAAATAAAAGTTCGAGGTATTTTAATGTTTCGTAAGTGGACGTTAAGTCCCTTTAAAACGTACTATTATGGACTTATAATCGTCCTATAATATCACCGAGAAGATTTCCGGGTTCATATTTTATAAAACAAAACTGACCGACTCTCGGTCTTATGACCTATACATCACGCTCTACTATAGCGTTAATATTCTTAAATAAGCACCTCCGGAATACTTCCGGGTTTTCATGAATTTTTACTGATCGATCCTCGGTCTAAAATATATACATGCCACGCTACTCGCAAGCGTTATGTTCTCAATTATAAACTCCTCCGGGATACCTCCGGGTTTTTTATAAGCTTACACCGACCGACTCTCGTTCTAAATATAACATTACGAACTCGGTATGAAAATATACTAGAAATTATCAACAATTGAGTAATGTAATACATCTCAAACTTCGTAAAACAGTTTAAAGCCACCTCATGCATATATCACAGTTTTGTAAAATATTCACAACACAACAGTTCTTAAAAGGTAGGGTTTGAAAACTTGCCTGGGTATCTCGAGGTGGAGGATACTCTAGGTTCCGCTTGGAAAGCTATAACCATAAACACAATTCGTTAGGTCCCGTTCTATTTTACGGCGACTCGCACTCACACGCTACTTATTATGGACCATCTCAACTTATACTACCCTTATTATTCCTTTAAGTCCTTATTCACATCATGGTCGCTTCATTTTTGTAGGTATCTTAGGTTCGTTCTCATCATCGTCGTCGGCTCCACTTATGGATTCTTACGGTTTCTACTCGCGCGGTCTCGGTTCCGATATTTTTATAAAATTGAGAAATCATTATTCTCACTTGAAATTTTTATGAAAGATAGGAAACTCAATAGTTTACTCTCTGTAAAAATTTCATGATTTATGAATACTTTTAAGTCGATCCTTTATATTTTCAAAATTCGTAATTTGTAGCAGTTTTTGTCGCATAAATCACTTTTATTAAAATGACCATAACTTTTGAACCGTAAATCGGAATCAAGCGATTCAAGCGCCTAAAAGATCCTTATAACATTGCCTATCATAATCAAGGGTTATTTTTTTTAAGAAACTACAGTTTACAATTTCGGGATTTCTGCAGAAACTTAAAGTTACGATTCGTTGGTTTTAACGGAGTTACGCTTACGATCGGGGTTTCGTTTATGCCCTAACTCTTAACACAACCATCAACAATCATCATTTCATCATCAACACACAAACTCCTCTCAATAACATCATGTTCTTGAGAAAACAACAATCAACCTTAAATCTACTTAACTTAAACTTCAAGATCTCAACAATACCACTTCTTAAACTAAGTTTACTACCACATACTAAATGAATCTTAAAAATGAATCTTAAATAAAGTTGGGTTAAAGATTTTTACCTTTCTTGAAAGCTTGAGATGTGTTCTAGAGGATGGAGGAGGCTTGGAAGTGCTTGGTATGATTTTTGGAACATAAAACCACCATTGAAATCAAGAATCCAAAGAGAGGTTACTATTCATACTATTCACTAGTGAGTTTTGTGATTTTATTTCACCCATCAAACCTTGATAAAATGATATGAAAGAATTTTCTTACCTTAGTTTAATTTCTAGGAGGCTTGAGAATTAATGGGATGATTTTACCATGGATAGATTTTGAGATTTGAAATTGAATTCCTCATTTTTCTTCAAGGGGGCCGAATGGAAGCTTGATGGGGTGGGGGGTATTTATACTTGCTTCCCTTGGTTGCTTAGCTTGGTTTCTTTTCTAGGTTGCTTCTAGGAAATGGGGTGGGAGATCTTGCACTTGATTTTTATTCTCCTAGGTTGAATCCTAGGTTTATTCTTATTGCAAATCTTAGGGACAAATCTTAGGTAGCTTCCTAGAAACTACTTGTGTTAGCTTCCTTAGCACATTATTTGGATAGCTTGCTTGATCATCCTATGGTTAGCTTACTATTTGAATAAGTAACCATGGTTACTTTCTTACCATGGTTTAGTTAGTGCGTTACGTTTATTTAATCGTTTAAGCGTTCGCTCGGTTGCTTAAATGATTTCGTAATACTTACTCCTAAATGGTTCACGACGTAATTCCTTTCGTATTTGTTCCTTATATTTTTAATTATCATATTTGAATATAAATCCGTAGGGTTTTAATCTTGTAATTATATTGTGATCCCCGTAATCCTCGATGAGTCGTAAATACGGTCATTTTTCAAAGTTCGTTTTCTTCGAAAACTAATAGGGTTTACATACACTCATTTAGTACGTATAATCGTAATATCAACTCCGAAACTCATTTTCTCATGCACTACATAGTGTGGGCTCAAAAGTTTTTCCCGACCGTCAGGGTTACTATCCATTAAACGTTTTACAATGTCTAAAAAATTCAAGTAACTATATTATCATTCATAAAGGTCTTTTGCCGATGTCAAAAAATTGGGTTCTTACACTTAAAGTATATGATTATTATACTTCTTTTGGCATGAAAATAACATACTTTTTTTTGCATATACCAAACAAAAGGGAAAGAGAATTAGACCCCTCATTTTCAAAATTTTAAAAATATTTGCTATCTTTTTTTATATATAAGGATCTATCTTGCGCTTCAATATAATATTGTATGATACATATAACAAGATATTTTACAGAACCTCAAGAAAGAGATTAAGTCTCTAAGTAATTAAATGTTTTATGTGCAAAATATTTTTTTCAAAAATCATGCATACACCAAGGGGAAGCACACACTGCTAATTTTATGTTTGTTTGACAAATAACAAAAAGGGGAATATTGAATGGATATCTTCGATATATTATTTATTTTGGTATTTGTACGATTAAACATAAAATTAAGAACACGTAGATCCTCTCAATTAGGACATGAATTTATTTGATCCAAATCAAAGTCAAAAAGTCAAACTTTCAAAATCATTTCCGTCAAACATATAAAGAGATATTCCAGTTTTGAAAAATATCAAAATTATATTTATTATGAAATATATCTCTAATGAAATATGATCAAAAAATAAATATTAAGATATGACATTTCTTAGATCTGTGTTGCAACAGGAATATGGCAAGAAGCTCAAATAAGGAATTTATCAGAAATATTCTTTAGAGGTCTCGTGCTATATCAAAAATATTTCACTCTTCGCTCAAAAATATATTCTCACTTCAATCAAAAAGAGTTTATTTAAATATTATTAATATTCATGATTGGAATATTAATATCCAGTTCTGCAACTCATTCTGTATATTTACAATAATTTTCTCCCGTTTTGTAAAATCAGCATTTATCGGAGAAAATTATTCAAAAATACTTAAACACATTTTCTATCATCCAAATATATTTTATATATTAGGAAATATATTTTAAAGTATTTATTCAGATCAAAACTTTGGTTAAAAGATACATCTCCTTCATTTGAAGACCAGTGACATTTTTACTCGGAAGAAAAGGCTGACATAACAGTTTTATTTTAGATAAATTACTTCCTCATGCTAAAATGACTTGAAATTTCATAACTTTGGTATGGATCATTTAAATGGTATTTTCTAAGCATGGTAAAAATTTCATAACATTTAGAAAAATTTTGTCTAGGCACAAAAATCGAGGCAGTTGGTCCCACAGTTGACCACGTTTGACCTAGTTATCATTGACCAAAGTTGACCAAAACTTGCAGGACATCATTTAATATTATTGAAGTAATTATCATATTTTTTATAGTATTTATTTAGGAGTTTTTAAGGTGGTCATATTTAATGGTGTTTAATCCTTAATTAAGTGATTAAACAATGATTAAAACAAAAGGAAAATATATATTTATTCAAATATATCAGCTGAATTTTTGAACCCATAAAGTTGTTTGTCTCATATCAAGTTGCAAAGAAACACACTTTGTTTTCCATGTCATCAATCCAAGTGACATACATCATCGACCATCCATTTTCCTCAAATCTCCACCCAACTTCTCCTATAGATAAACCCCCACCCAAACCCATTTTCTTCAAGATAAAGAGCCACAAAGTTGCTGGGATTTTTTCAAGAAGTGCTTCTCTTCATCTCTTTCAAATTCTATACACACACTTCTTCTCAAAAACCTTCTCTCTCTTCTACATACTTAGATATATACAAGGTTTTTGAAACCCAAGCTTAGCTTCACCTAACCAAGCTTTATTCCACCAAGTGAGCTCATCCACTACCACTTTCTGGCCTCTCGAAGGGCTTTCCAAGTTCGACCAAAGTGCCAAAATCCGGCCGAACCTCCGGCGAACTTTTCCGACCGTTCTTCAAAAGTGGTAACTTTTAGCTTCTTATTTGAGTTCTTTTTATTTAAGCTTTGTACTTAATTTCTCTACTTCACCTCAAGCTCTAATTAAAAATCTCTTATAAATAAAGTTTTCAAGAGAATTAAGATTCGAACTCGGAATTTGAATAAGTACTTGATCTTCACATAAATTATCTCAAAAAAAAGATCTACAAACAAAAGTACTTCATCCCCTAAAGGGAGATTATATTTGATCTAAGTTCATGAGTTAGGCAATGATTTTTATTACAGGAACTTGGCTAACAATTATTCGTGCACATAAAATATTACGAAGTAAAGTTAAATCCCTTCTAACATCTTTAGTGTTCCGGGGGATTATAACTCGATCTATAAACACTTCGTAATTTGTCAAATATCAAAATGGATTAAGTTAACGAGTTAGCCAATTACTTGCACTTATATAATTGGATCTTGGTTAACACATATTGTGCACATAAATTATTATGAAGCATAGTTTAATCCATTCTAACATCTTTAGTGTTTCGGGGGATTATAACTCGATCTATAAACACTTCGTAATCATCCGTTAAATTTAAGGGCGAATCAAATCCACGAGTTAGCCAATTAATTTCACACTATTTAATTAGATCTTGGCTAACACATATCGTGTATATAAACAATTACGAGTCATATAATATAATCCCATTCTAACATCTTCAGTGTTCTGTGAAATACTCATAATTATTCGTCCAAACTTCGAAAGCACAATCTTAAGACAATTACTTGCACTTAAATTATTTGGATCTTGGATAAGACTCATAAATCTTATAAACTGTGCTTGAAGTTAAAAGAGTATACTTTGACCTTATAATCGTCAATATACAAGTATACCTTAAAACCTTAAGTTGATATAATTAAAGGTAAATTACAACTCCGAGGTTGTAATTAAAAGTATTCTTCGATCTATAAATACATAATCGAAAGAAGAAGAATACTAAAAAAGTCATAAGCCATAAGTGCTTTCTATAAAAAGGCTTCTCATATTACTCTACCTATCTCATTTAATCTATAAAGGAGTAATTATAAATATACTTGACTATTTTGTATTATCCTAAGTCAAGTATAACTAATTAGGTTTAATATTCTTATTTGGATATTATACTACTTGTGGGCTAGTACCGTAACATACTAGTTCAAAACAAATTTTTCTCTACTTGTTTTGTTTCGTGGATTGTCTTATTAGTTTTATAGTGAGATGAAGTGACGTGAGGTGATTCTCGTTCTAAGACCCAAGTCCTAGACGTACTACGGGGAGTTAGTAGTCTTCGCACTGTGAAGAAGAGGAAAGACCTAAGACCGGGTCAATAAGATCCAAGACCAATAAAAGCTAAGGAAGCCAAGTCCACACAAAGGTTCTACAACAACTTTGAAGAAATAGAGGGGAGTTATTATCTAAGATAAGTTTTGTAGGTATTACATTTATTTTAAGGTGGTCACCCTTGTGTTACGCACCAAGATAAATACCTGTAAGGGTTTAAAGGATTCTCCGCCTATTAAAGGAGCGAGTTTATTATAAGGGAAAATTCCGAGTCTAGAAGAGGAGCTCGGGGACTGGAGTAGGGGTGAGCGAATCTATTAGAGGTTGCGCCATCGCGAACCAGGATAAAATCACCGTATGGTATTTTCTTTCTTTGCACTTTATTTTTCCGCACATATAAACTGCATAACCACTCGGTAAAGTTTTAAAAAGGGATAAATTATTTTAAAACGCCATAATAATTTTTAAATTGTCAATTAAGATATTCAACCCCCTTCTAGCTTAATATAGCTCTCTTACGGGACCTTACACACCATATCAGAATGGCTCCACACAAATATATAAAGATTTTCCAAGAGAAATAAGGAAAGCCCTTCTTTCAATCTTGGTGCCAACTGAGATCCAATTCTCGGAACTTTGCTTGGATCCTTTTCATCGACAGGGATTTCGATTGTGCCTTTCTCCGGCCGCATTTTTTCTGTTGGCATTGGTATTCGTGGATCTAGGTCGAGCTGATTATGATCCTCATCATTTTACAGAGAAGCCGCATCATCTTGGAGAGGAACATCAACTTTTATTGTCACTGAAGGCGCGCCTTGTATTATAGGGGCATGAACTTCTTTCGGGATTCCTGAAGATGAGGGTGCGCCCTTCCAGAGAGGGGCATCTACCTTATACATATCTTGTTCAAGACTCTATAAGACATCAAATCTTCCTTCGAGCCGTTCCTCATTGAAATTTGCTTGGATTATGTCATTTGGGGGCTCCTCTTCTTCCAACATTTTAATCCTGATAGCGTCTTCTAGGAACAACGTCACCGAAGGCGATTAAGAAGGGCATTCATTTTCTTACTCAACATAGTAATGGACCCGAATCTCCTCGATCGGTTGTTTGATACTTCTTTCTCGTTCATAATCTGATGCATCTCCATTTTAGACATCCTTTCTCCTAAAGACCCTCATAGCTTGCCTATAACATTCCCAGGAGTCATATTGAGAGCCTTATATGCTACCAACTCCATTCAGGGTTGGAAACTTGATGGCAAGAGGTGGATCAAAGTGATGACCCTCATTTCCCTAAGAAAGGATCATCCTAGTAGCACATTATGGGACGACTCCTGATTTAGAACCTTGAACTCGAGCATCTTTGTTACGGACAACGGACTCTCCCCCAAGGTACATGGCAATCAAATTGATCCCATGACTCTAATTCCTTTATCAGAGAAACCATAGACCCAAGAATCTTCTCCTGACATATCCCGATCAAGTAACCCCATCTTCTTAAAGGTTCTATAGTAGAGGATGTTTGCTGAGCTCCCATTATCTACAAAGGCTCTATAGACGTTCTTAGTTCCGATTTGGATAGAAATAACCAGTGCATCATTATAGGGGTGGTGCACCCACCGGGCATCAGCTTCCCTGAAGGTGATGCCCATGGATTCGCCCTTAAATACTTTGGATCACCGAGTCTCTACCCTGTGAATGTCGGTTAAAGGTCTAAAATGGGCTTCCCTTGCATACCTCGCCAAAGCTCTATTACTTCATTCCATCCATAGATCTCCTCAATATATTGCTTGGATGTTGCCATCCCTGACGAACTTATTTTCTTCCAGAGTTTCATTATTAGACTCTCGAGGGGTACGACCTCCTTCTTCCTTTACTTTATCGGCACCGCCTTTATGCCTCCTTACTTCCTTTACTACCCACTCGCCGAGATATCCTTCCTTGATCAGAGCTTCGATTTCATCCTTTAGCTATCGACACTCATGTATGTTGTGTCTGGATGATTCATGGTATTCACAGTATTTCTTCTTCTCTTTGCTCTGCCAAGATGACAGAGCACCGGGCTTTCTAAAAAGTCCTCTGTTCTTATTTACCTCAAAAATGTGCTCAATAGACACGGCCAAAGGCGTGTATCCACTCGTTCTGTTTTCATAGCTTGAGGGAGGGCTTCATTCCCTCCTTATGGTCGTAGCATTTATCTTATTCGGGCTTCTACTACTTCTTCGGTATTTTGGGCTCGTAGATCTATCTCTCTTCCTTGCTCAGCCTCTTCGATTTGTTTGCGAAGTCGGTTGTACCTCTGCCAGAGACTGTTATATGGCCTTGAATGACCCTGCCAAAGAAAAGACGTCAGCCAGAATAGCCGGGTCTTTTCCCTGTAAATGTTTCTAGAAATCCAAGCCAACCCTTAGTCCTTCTATCAAAAAACTTTTCAAAACTCGTCTGAAGCACCTCTTACGCTGGTGGACTCAGCATTGAACCTCTTAAAATAGGACGTCAAGCTTTCATTCTCCCTTTATTTGACTTTGGCAAGAGTAGTAATAGACGAAGCATATCTTACAACTGCCTGGAACTTGGTCAGGAATAAAGTCTTCATTTGGTCCCAGGAAGTGATCATCCCCGGCCCGAGCTTTTGAAACCATTGATGAGCACTCTCTCTAAAAGTTGCCGCCAAGAGTCGACATCGAGCCAAGTCTGGAACTTAATACATATCCATCTCTATATAGAATCGGCATAAGAATTCCACAATATCTAAACTTCCATGGAAATGGAGATCGCTAGTAGTGTTACGATATCCGGCCGGCAACTGAGCCTCTCTTACTGTAGCAGAGAATGGAGAAGGAATTTTGGCTATGGCCATTACTCTTCCATCCAAGTGGTTGAGCAGCCTCTTCAAATCATCCACATTGAAAGTTCCTACACCTGGGATAGTTTGCATGTGAGGCTGTGGACCTTGGGTCTGAGGCGGAGGTACTACTACCCAATCTCCACCTGGAGGAGCTTGTTATTGGTTGGTGTTTTGGGCGTCCTCAGGTATCATAATCACCTCTCGGTTTCGTCCTTGATTTCCCTCCAAATTTTCCCCTAGACCTCGACCTCGGTCGCGGTCTGAGGAGTCTCGCCATCATAGTTCATCACATCTCTATGACCATCATGCTCAATATAGTCATCTTTTTCTGCTCGATTATACATGAAGGTATCCCTATAGCCACGATAGTTGTCGCAACGGTATCCGTCTAAGTATCTACCTCGGCCTCCGCCTCTCCCCCTCCATTGGGGTCTTCTCCAACGGTCACTTCCATATCCCCGATCTTACCGGTCCAACGATCCGCAGGGAGGAGCTCTCTCATGATCGCGGTGTCGCTCCTGATCCTCATGGGAATTCAGTGGCACACGCGTTGTACCATGGGGCATCAAATCTCCGAGATTGCCCTCTATTTTCCATTCTAACAGCAACATCCTTATATCATCATTATCCAAGCGGATCCCCAAGAGATCCTTCAAAGCGGCTAAGCCTCGTTGCTCATTATTCGGCTTGTCGCCTTTCCTCAAGACTACGCCCGGACCAGAGTGGTGAATGACTACCCGGTGATTAGCCCGCAGTATCTCAGGACCATCAGCGTCTTTGTCCACAAGTTCAACGATCGGGGTTACGTTGTTGGAATAGTTTAGATGTCGCGGGGTTATTGGTATGCGCCTGCTAATAAGTGGCATTTTATACCACTTAGAACGTCTTATAATAGCTTGAATTGATGTCTTGAAATCAAGTATTTTGTGTATTTGATGTGTTTTTCTAGTATTTGTGTATTTCAGGGTATTACTTGTGTTTGTGGAGAGATTTCATAAAGAATAAGCCTCATTATGTGTTTGGCATTGCGAGTGGGAAGTTAGGAGCATAATGCAGCAAAGAACGGGAGCAAAAATAGAGTATTTTCCAGAAGGGGTCTGAGCTCCCGCTCAGCTCTGCTGAGCAACCTCTCAGGCTGACCGCCCGCTCAGGATTGCTGAGCGGCCGCTCAGGGACATAAATTAAAATTAATATTTTTACACTCCTAATTCTGTTAAGCTTCCAACTTCTGAGATAGATGGGTTTTGTGGGACTCCTATATAAGTAGTTTTCAGAGACGTTTCACGTGTGTTGAATCGTAGTATCAATCAAGGAGCGAGGAGATAAGGAAGAAGACCATTTTAGCACACCGCAACGAAGAGGAAGCATAGTTTCTTGTGATTCTTTATTTCGTTGTAACAGTGGATGCTAGTTTTCTTTATTTAATTATTCTCGTGTGTTATTATCATGTTTTTATATGAACCCATGGTGACGATGAGTTCTATCATGGGCTAATCGTGATCATGGGGTCGTAACGGATTTGCTATGGAATTCTTTAGTTAGTTGTTTAATACCTTAGTGTGTGATGATTGTATGATAACTAGTATCGGTTGTGCTTATTCGTCTTATGTGCGTCGCGAACATATAAGATAGGGTGTTAATTTCTTGTGAAGCGACGGTGGATCTTGAGGTTTAGAACTTGCCAGGCTAGCATAGGTTCATGTATATGTATGCATGATTAGTGGGTAACTCTAACCGTTTTACTTGCCCTATGTAATCATAAGGAATAACTTGTGCTTAAATCATTATGTTGTCAAATTCTATGGACATATAGGGTCTCAACATTATTGATGACTATTCAACTTCTATATTAATTGTGGATGCTTGGTAGAATGGTATTAGTACAATAAAAGTTGGCTTTTATCAGTTTCGTGTTGTTCAATTAATATCATCACCGTTACATGCTAAGAATAATAACAATAACTATTGAAGGAAGTAGTAATGAAGTTATGATCTCATGTGTGTTTAGTATTGTTAATTCAAGTGTCAATTAAGTGTTAAATTCTCGTAGTTAATTGTATTTAATAATTAGTTAATCAAATTTAAGTGTTATTGTCTTGACATTGAGAAGTAATTATATATTGGTGAGTGAGTGTTAATTGAACATAATTAGTCTGAGTCTCTGTGAGAACGAACTAGAAAGTATTCTATATTACTTGCGAACACGTATACTTGCGTGTATTATTAGCGCGTGTTTTCCGCCCTAACAAGTTTTTGGCGCCGGTGCCGGGGACTCAGCGTATTTGTTTAGTTTATGTGTTTACCATCAGTGGTCATTAGGACTCATTGATTAAGATTTTTTACTTATTGTTTCCGGTTTTGTTTCAGGTACTTTAGCGAGCGTTTATACAAACACGTTCTCGTACTCGCAAGAGGACTTTAGATACGGCTGCGGAGATAGACGAAGTTCTTGGTATTCCGGAGAAGATAGATTTTGAAGATTCAGATACAGAGAGTGAGCAGAAAGAACCAGTAATCATGGGTGATCGTATAGTTCCGGCAGATCCAGCTCTTATGGACTTTTCTCGGCCTAAAATTGATGACATTCAGTCAAGCATCCTTCACCCGGCTATTCAGGCTAACACTTTTAAAATCAAGCCGGGCACTATTCAGATGGTGCATAATTTTGTTTCTTTTGGAGGTGCTGCTACTGAAGACCCCAACATGCACATCAAGAATTTTGTCGAGATCTGTAGTACTTTTAAATATAATGGTGTGACTGATGAGGCTATCAAGCTGAGGATTTTCCCATTCTCACTGAGGGATAAAGCTAAGGACTGGTTATATTCTGAACCAGCTGGGTCCATCACTACTTGGCAAGATCTTGCGCAAAAGTTTCTGGTAAAGTTCTATCCAATGGCGAAGACTGCAGCTATGAGGAGTGCTCTTACTCAGTTTGCGCAGCAGCCTACATAATCCATGTGCGAAGCTTGAGAGCACTATAAGGAGATGTTGAGAAAGTGTCCACATCATGGTATGCCTGATTGGATGGTGATCACTGGTTTCTATAATGGTTTGGGGGCCCAATCTCAGCCCATGCTCGATGCAGCAGCTGGAGGCGCCTTGTGGGCCAAAAGCTATACTGAGGCTTATAATCTTATTGAGACTATGGCTGTAAATGAGCATCAAAACCCAACTCAAAGGATGATGCCTGGGAAGGTAGCGGGTATTCTTGAAGTTGATGCAGTTACAACTATTGCAACGCAGCTCCAAGCGCTGTCTTTAAAGGTCGATTCTTTAGCCACCTATGCAGTCAATCAGATAGCTATGGTCTGTGAGCTTTGTGCAGGTTCTCATGCTACGGATCAGTGTTCTCTTGTTAATGAATTTGTTCAGTATGTGAACAATTATCAGCGACCGAAGCAGCCTGTGCCAGCTACTTATCATCCTAACAACAAAAATCATCCAAATTTCAACTGGAGCAATAATCAAAATGCTATTCAGCAACCATATCAGCAAGGCGTAAGTAAACAGTTTAATCCACCTGGATTCCAGCAACCACAACATTATGCTCAAAGGCAATCATATCCTCGACAAGGAGGTGTAGCTCCACCTTGTAGTGCTGATTTTGAGGAACTCAAGCTGTTGTGCAAAAGTCAGGCTGTGTCTATCAAGACCTTAGAGAATCAAATCGGTCAAATAGCCAATACAGTGCTCAATCATCAACCTGGAACACTTCCTAGTGATACTGAAGTGCCAGGCAGAAAGGAAGCTAAAGAGCAAGTCAAGGCTATTACCTTAAGGTCTGAAAAAGTTGTTGATGCTGAAAAAGCAAAAGACGGAGAAGCTGAAGTTGGTGATGAAGAAGCTAAGCAAAAGGAGAAAGCGGCGGAACCAAGGAAGACTACTGTTGAACACACTCTGCCTGAGGGTAATACAGAGGAGAAACAACTCTATCGTCCACCACATTTCCCTAAGAGATTACAATAACAAAAGCTGGATAAGCAGTTCGGTAAGTTTCTAGAGGTGTTCAAGAAACTTCACATCAACATACCTTTCGCTGAGGCTCTGGAACAAATGCCTAGTTATGCGAAATTTATGAAGAGTATTCTTTCAAGGAATGTGAAACTGGATGACCTTGAGACCATTGCTCTAACGGAAGAGTGCAGTGCTGTGCTGCAATAAAAATTACCACTAAAGCTTAAAGATCCAGGTAGCTTCACCATTCCTTGCACCATCGGCAAATTGTCTTTTGACAAATGCCTGTGCGATTTGGGAGCAATCATCAATTTGATGCCGTTGTCTATCTTCAAAAAGGTGAATTTGCCTGATCCAAAGCCCACCTACATGTCTCTACAATTGGATGATCGTTCTATTATATACCCACGAGGCATAGTGGAGGATGTGCTAGTAAAGGTGGATAAGCTCTTCTTTCATGCAGACTTTGTTATTCTGGATTTCGAGGAAGATAATAAGATTCCCATAATTTTGGGGAGACCTTTCTTGGCTACAGGCCGTACCATGATAGATGTGCAGAAAGGTGAACTTACTATGAGGGTGCAAGATCAGGATATGACATTCAATGTATTCAAAGCAATGAAATTCCCTACAGAAGAAGAGGAGTGCTTAAATGTGGATTTGATTGATTCTGCGGTTACTTCAGAACTTGATCATATGCGAATGTCTGATGCATTAGAGAAAGCCTTAGTGGAGGACTTTGACAGTGATGATGAGGATGGCAATGAGCAACTACAATATCTAAATGCTTCTTCTTGGAGCGAAAGCTAGATATGCCATTTGAATCTCTTGGTAATTCTGACCTCAAAAATGCTGAAGGAAGGCTCAAACCATCTATTGAGAAAGCACCTACCTTGGAGCTTAAACGATTGCCTGAACACTTGTGGTATGCTTTTTTAGGTGATGCATCTACTTTACCTGTTATTATTGCATCTGACCTTTCAGGTAGTGAGGAGGACAAACTCTTGAGGATCTTGAGAGAATTCAAATCGGCTATCGGATGGACTATAGCAGATATAAAGGGGATCAGCCCTTCGTATTGCATGCATAAAATTCTGTTAGAGGAGGGTAGTAAGCCAACGGTGGAGCAACAGCGAAGACTTAATCCTATCATGAAAGAAGTGGTGAAGAAAGAAATTCTAAAGTGGCTGGATGCAGGAATCATATATCCTATTTCTGACAGTTCTTGGGTGAGCCCCGTGCAATGTGTACCTAAGAAAGGAGGTATTACTGTGGTAGAAAATGAGAAGAACAAGCTCATCCCCACTCAAACAGTCACAGGATGGAGGGTATGCATGGACTATAGAAAGTTGAACAAGGCCACGAGGAAGGATCACTTCCCTCTTCCATTTATTGATCAGATGCTTGACAGGTTGGACGATCATGAGTATTATTGTCTTCTGGATGGCTATTCGTGGTATAATTAGATATGTATTGCACCAGAGGATCAAGAAAAGACTACCATCACTTGTCTATTTGGCACATTTACTTTTCGCAGAGTTTCGTTTGGCTTATGTGGTGCACCTGCCACTTTTCAGAGATGTATGATGGCTATATTCTCTGATATGATTGGAAATAATGTCGAAGTGTTCATGGACGACTTCTCCGTCTTTGGATATTCGTATGATGAATGTTTGAACAATCTTCGTGCGGTGCTCAAAAGGTGTGTGGAAACTAATTTGGTGCTCAATTGGGAAAAATGTCACTTTATCGTGCGTGAAGGCATTATTCTTGGGCATAAGGTATCTAGCAAGGGTCTCGAGGTGGACAAAGGCAAGGTGGGAGTCATTGAAAATCTTCCACCACCTATTTCTGTAAAAATAATCTGTAGTTTTCTTGGTCATGCGGGTTTTTATCGGGGTTTCATCAAGGACTTCTCGAAGATATCAAAGCCATTGTGCAACTTGCTCGAGAAGGTTGTGCCTTTCAAATTCGATGATGAATGCTTGATGGCATTCGAGACTCTCAAGAAGAGTTTGGTAACTGCACCAGTTATTACGGCACCTGATTGGACAGAGCCTTTTGAAATGATGTGTGATGCGAGTGATTATGCGGTGGGCGCAGTTCTTGGGCAGTACAAGAATAATCTCTTTCATGTGGTCTACTATGCTAGTAAGACTTTAAATGGAGCTCAAATGAACTACACCACTACTGAGAAGGAGCTCTTGGCTATAATCTTTGGTTTCAAAAAATTTTGATCTTATTTGCTTGGGACAAAGGTGACAGTGTTCACTGATCATGCGGCCATTCGCTATTTGGTTTCCAAGAAGGATTCGAAGCCTAGACTTATTCGTTGGGTGCTCTTGCTACAGGAATTTGAGTTCGAGATCAAGGATCAAAAAGGTACTGAGAATCAAGTAGCTGACCATCTCTCTAGATTGGAGAATCCTAATTTTACTTCACATGATAAGACAATAATCAACGAATCTTTTCCGGATGAGCAGTTGTTCGCAGTTCAGGAGGAAGAGCCATAGTTCGCAGATATTGTGAACTATCTTGTCAATAATATAATGCCTCCTAATATGAATACAACTCAAAAGAAGAAGTTTATACATGAGGTGAAGTGGTATATATGGGATGAACCGTATTTGTTTAGACAAGGAGCTGACCAGATCATCAGGAGATGTATCCCATTCTGTGAGACGGAGGGGATATTACGAGACTGCCACTCCACAGTTTATGGGGGACATTATGGTGGTGAGAAGACAGCAGCTCGTATTCTGCAAGCAGCTTTTTCTGGCCTACTTTGTTTAAGGATGCTCATCAGTTCGTTTTAAGGTGTGATCGTTGCCAAAGAGTGGGGAATCTTACGAGGAAGGATGAGATGCCGTTAAATGTGATGCTTGAAGTCGAGGTCTTTGATGTTTGGGGAATCAATTTCATGGGGCCATTTGTCTCGTCCTGCAATAATCAGTATATCTTGCTGGCAGTCGATTATGTCTCAAAATGGGTAGAAGTCAAGGCTCTACCGACGAATAATGCAGAGGTAGTGTTGAATTTTCTTTATAAGCAGATTTTTACAAGGTTTGGAATGCCACGAGTAATCATAAGTGATGAGGGGTCGCATTTCTGCAACCGTAAGTTCACTTCTATGATGCAGCACTACAATGTGAATCATCGTGTTGCTACTGCCTATCATCCGCAGACGAATGGTCAAGCGGAAGTGTCTAATAGAGAGATCAAGCGCATTGTAGAGAAAGTTGTTTGTCCGTCAAGGAAGTATTGGTCTTTAAAGCTCGATGAAGCTGTTTGGGCTTACAGAACAACATACAAGACTCCACTTGGGATGTCCCCATTTCAACTTGTTTATGGTAAGGGATGTCATTTACCTGCGGAGCTTGAGCATAAGGCCTATTGGGCGTTGAAGAAGTTGAACCTTGATCTAGATGCAGCTGGAAAGAAGCGAATGCTTCAGCTAAATGAACTTGATGAATTTCGACTCCAAGCGTACGAGAACAACAAAATGTATAAGGAGAAAGTGAAAATGTGGCACGACAGGAAGCTATATCCTAAGTCATTTGTGTCGGGGTAGCAAGTTCTTTTATTCAACTCTCGTCTCCGATTTTTTCCTGGAAAGTTGAAATCAAGGTGGTATGGACCTTTTATTGTCAAAACTGTGTTTCCACATGGAGCGGTGGAGATTTTTGAGAATTATCTAGGCCAAGCATTCAAGGTTAATGGTCAGCGTTTGAAGCATTACTATGGGGACACGGCAAATCGGGAAGTGGTTAGTACCGTTTTATTGTCAACTTGAGCGAAGTACCCTGCATCAAGCTAATGACGAAAAAGAAGCGCTTCTTGGGAGGCAACCTAGGATTTGTTGTTATAGGAACCCTTAGAAGTTAGTAACCTATCCAAAACCACAAAAAATTATGAAAAACCAGGCTAAGAAAAAAAAATCCAGAAGGTCCCTGAGCGCCCGCTCAGCAGCAAGCTGTGCGCCCGCTCAGCAAATCGCTCAGCTTTACTGAGCGACCGCTCAGGTTTGCTGAGCGACCGCTCAGGGCCCGACTGTCAGAAATTTTTTTAAGCTTAATAAAAATCCAAAAAAATTAGAAAATACAAAAACACAAACCCACAACCCACGAGCTATTTTACCATAAACCCACATTTTTAACCCTCAACCCCCCTCCTAATCAAATTTTAACCCTAATCTTTACCCTATATATACATACAACTATTCCATATACTCCCCATACATTTTCAAACCTTAAATTCTCTCCCATATACAAAAACACAAATCTTAAGCACTTTTTCTCAGTTTCAATGGCACCCAAGAGATCCAGGACGATTGATAGGAACAGTACTATTTCTGCTGCTGATTCTTCAAAGGGTACTGCTGCGAGACCTCGTTTGTTTGATAGGGCTGCTGAGGAGGAGTATACTAGGCTTCTGGGTAAGCCGATTTTGAAGGAGAGGGGATTCTTACCATCGGGGAGGGATGGTGAGTTGTTGCCGATGATTGCTGAAAAGGGTTGGATTTCTTTCTGTGAGTCACCAGAAGCAGTTCCGATGAGCATGGTTCGCGTATTCTATGCAAACGCAAAGGCTGAAAAGAATGGGTTTTCTGTTGTGCGTGGGCTGACGGTGGATTATCATCCTGCGGTGATTCGCCGTGTGATTGGGCAGCGATAAAGGAAGCCCGCGGAGGAGAATTGGAATGAGAAGACTGCTGAAAATTTTGACTTGGATTTGATTTGTGCTACTCTCTGTAGGCCGGGCACGGTTTGGACGTTCAAGACTGGGACTAACGAGTATTGTCATTTTCCGGCGATTGCGATGAATAGGTATGCCCGTGCATGGAATGCCTTTATTTATGCTAATATTCTGCCTACTTCACATGCACATAAGATTATAGTTGAGCGAGCACAGTTGTTATGGGGTATTTTGAATGAGGAGTACTATGTGGACCTTGGTGAGTTCATCTACCAAGAAATTCTGAAGTTTTTAAGGGGAGCGAAGCACATGAACATCCCTTATGCATCTACTGTTACAAAGCTTTGCCGAGCAGTGGGAATTCAGTGGCCTTCTCACGAGCAGTTGTAGATGCCGACCGCTCCTATTGATTCCGGGACTCTGAATGCGATGCAGGAGTGGACTGGTGGAGAGCCCGAGGAGTATGGGCTGGGTTATCATCTTCCAAGAGGACGTCCAGCAGCTGGTGCTACCATGGCGAGATCGGGGCGTGATGAGGAAGGCTCTTCTAGAGCTCAGGAGGGTGCTGGGATGGTTGATGCCCAGTATAGGAGGCTGTCGAGGAGGATGGATGCTATGTACGAGACGCAGAGCAGGTTTGCTCAGGAGCTCACCCTTGCACTTGGGACTGCTTTTAGAGGCCTTGGAGATGACATCCAGTGGCTTATTTTTGGTGAAGACTCTGCGTATCCGCCTCCTGATACTCCACCCTCTGAGGGTGATGATGATTTCTCCGAGTAGGTATACCCTGTGTTCCTTTCTACTACCTTCACTGGGGATAGTGAAGATTTTAAGTTTGGGGGTGGTAGTTAAGGAATATTTTGTGTGTGTGTCATATAGTTGCATATTCATGATAGTTTAGTTCATATAATTACATATTTTTGCCATATAGTTTTTTTATAGCTTTATTTATTATATCATTTAGCTCATGCATATACCATGATCCCTTTTGTGTTGCTTTACCAATTGATTTGTGATGTTGATGCGAGTGTAGTGATAGCGTTAAAGTGATGTTGAGTCTTGTAGGTTGACATTCATGATAGAAACACTTGTAATTTTACTAAGTCTTAGAGAATGCTTAAGGACTAGATTGTTGTCATGGTTTGATGGTTTTCAAGGTTAATCTGTTGATTATGCCTAGAATTTATAATAGGTTATTAGTGATAAAAGGCATGAAAAGAAAAAAATTGGAGTAAAAATTGGAATTCATTGCTAATTGTGGCTAGGCATCAAATGGCTAGTAGCCGGCTCGTATTTCTATGTGAGTAGTTTAGGGTTGAGCAAGATGGAGCGAAACGTACTTGCTCAGAAATTTGAAAAAAAAGAAGAAGAAAAAAATAGAAAAAAAGAGAAAAAAAAGAGAAAACAAAGAAAAGAAAAAAATAAAGAGTTAATGCATAATTGATCACGAGTGGGCTCTTTGGTATTCGAGTTATTAAGTTCTTAGGGGACTTTGTGCCTAGTGACCTAAGGCTTTTATAGTCTGGGATCCGCTAACCTAACGCTCGCTAAATGGATGCCATTGCATAAGTCTTTGGTGGACCTCACTCATTGCACGGTCAAATAAGCATTTGTTTGTGTGTTAAATAAAAAGCATGATTCCGTAATAAGCTCCAGTAATCTTGAAGTGTTATAAGTCATTTTGTGCCTAAAATTTATTCTTCATATAATCATGTGATTACCTTGAGGATAGTCGAGTTATGATAATTGATCTAGTTTCGAAGCATATCTCACACACCACGTTTCTGGTTGCATGTAGTTGCATAATTTGTTTGATCTTTATTCGCCTAATTGCATTTGTGGAGATGTCATGAGTAGGCTGGTTTAGTCATAATGAGGGGGATCGCTGCATTTCATATAGATTGCATTCATGCATGTTTTTGTTTTATTTTTGAGTTTGTGACGCTTGAGGACAAGCATCGATTTAAGTTTGGGGGTGTGATAAGTGGCATTTTATACCACTTAGAACGTCTTATAATAGCTTGAATTGATGTCTTGAAATCAAGTATTTTGTGTATTTGATGTGTTTTTCTAGTATTTTTGCATTTCAGGGTATTACTTGCGTTTGTAGAGAGATTTCATCAAGAATAAGCCTCAGTATGTGTTTGGCATTGTGAGTGGGAAGTTAGGAGCAGAATGCAGCAAAGAACGGGAGTAAAAACAGAGTATTTACCAGAAGGGGTCTGGGCGCCCGCTCAGCTCTGATGAGCGACCGCTCAGGAAGCTGAGCACCCGCTCAGGATTGCTGAGCGGCCGCTCAGGGACGTAAATTAAAATTAATATTTTTAGACTCCTAATTCTGTTAAGCTTCCAACTTCTGAGATAGCTGGGTTTTGTGGGACTCCTATATAAGTAGTTTTCAGAGACCTTTCACGTGTGTTGAATCGTAGTATCAATCGAGGAGCGAGGAGATAAGGAAGAAGACCGTTTTAGCATACCGCAATGAAGAGGAAGCATAGTTTCTTGTGATTCTTTATTTCGTTGTAACAGTGGATGCTAGTTTTCTTTACTTTGAACCTATTTACTCTTGTGACGCACTATGGTTTAATATAAGTAGTTTATTAAATTATTCTCGTGTGTTATTATCATGTTTTCATATGAACTCATGGTGACGATGAATTCTATCATGGGCTAATCGTGATCACGGAGTCGTAATGGATTTGCTATGGAATTCTTTAGTTAGTTGTTTAATACCTTAGTGTGTGATGATTGTATGATAACTAGTATTGGTTGTGCTTATTCGTCTTATGTGCATCGCGAACATATAAGATAGGGTGTTAATCTCTTGTGAAGCGATGGTGGATCTTGAGGTTTAGAACTTGCCATGCTAGCATAGGTTCATGTATGTGTATGCATGATTAGTGGGTAACTCTAAGCGTTTTACTTGCCCTGTGTAATCACAATGAATAACTTGCGCTCAAATCGTTATGTTGTCAAATTCTGTAGACATATAGGGTCTCAACATAATTGATGCCTATTCAACTTCTATCTTAATTGTGGATGCTTGGTAGAATGGTACTTGTGCAACGAAAGTTGGCTTTTATCAGTTTCGTGTTGTTCGATTAATATCATCACCGTACATGCTAAGGGTAATAACAATAACTATTGAAGGAAGTAGTAATGAAGTTATGATCTCATGTGTGTTTAGTATTGTTAATTCAAGTGTCAATTAAGTGTTAAATTCTCGTAGTTAATTGTAGCTAATAATTAGTTAATCAAATCTTAGCATTATTGTCTTCACATTGAGAAGTAATTATACATTGGTGAGTGAGTGTTAATTGAACATAATTAGTCTGAGTCTCTGTGGGAACGAACTACAAAGTATTCTATATTACTTGCGAACACGTATACTTGCGTGTATTATTAGCGCGTGTTTTCCGCCCTAACACATGCCTTCAGTTCGACCACGACCGGCCAATGAATCTCTCTCAGTCATGGGAGCTTTCCCAGGTGCATGGGCGAAACGATTATGGCAAAGGCCCCTTCTGATCTTGCGTCGCTCCACAGTGCTTAGCCTTGAGTCGAACCTGTTCAGAGCATCTCCCATGTGGTATAACTGTTCTAGCAAATCAGCGTTACTGACCAGTACAGGTGGTTGACCCCCAACATCTGGAGTGGGGCGATCAGTCATAGGTGGAACATAAGGCTCATGGTGATCATAGTCATGATCAGACTCCTCTTCAGAACTTCCATCACGATATTGAGACATCATTCCTCCTAAATGCAGATCTTGATTAGCCCTCCTTCTAGCGTCAATTTATTGACAGGGGAATTTGGTAGCAACAAAATTCGAGGTTCGTAGCCGGAAAGAGGATCTATGACGGTGGTACTTTATCGGAAAACGTGAACAGTAATCGTCTGATTTTATGAACAGTATTCGTCGAGAAGTATGAACAGTGTTTGGTGGAGAAGATTATTGGTGGCTGAGATTCCTTGGGGTTAGTGGTGGCTCCTTTGCGCTCTTGCTTCTGACCCCTTGCAATTTGCCTACGTATCCCTATTTATTGGGAATCAAGCCAACGTAGTTCTTGGGGAACAAGAAACCTAATGGGCTTATATCTCATGTCCCGAGGCCCAGTAGGAAACCTACTGGAAACCATCTTCTACTAGCTTTAGGAATGTCCACCGATGAGGCCCAACCACAAAGGCCCAAGGCTCGTCCGCGGGTTCGAGACTTCACGGATAAGGCATCTCCCTTGCCAAGGATAACCCTCTACTACCAGCTATTTCTCTAATCTGTGGACGCAGGTATAGTCGTGGTTCCACCCAAATGTTGGACGCATCCTTGTCCCCCGGATAAGGAGCCCCTACCAGATTACAGGACAAGTGATCCCAAGCTTTTGAGTGCAAAGTGCAGGATACTCCGAAGTCTCCCAACGAAGACACATGTTGACTACAGAGACAGAGCTCTCAAAGCACACACCAGAATTTAACCCACATCCCCAATGAGAACACTCATTAGCTACAGGAGGAGGCCTTCCGTCCAGGCATACCCCCGGAGGTCTCTGACCATGGACACCGCCTTCTCGTGGTTGCATTACAGGAAGGAGTTCTTCAATAGAGTACCTACAACAAATATGTTAGTAATAATCATCTCCATCTTCCTTGAGTCCTCCTGAAGACCTATTCAAACAGCCAAACTAATTCTTCATTGATGTTCTTCCTTCTATAGGGCGCGCCATATAATTCCTCAATGGACCAAACACACTCCCTCTTCATACACAGGGCACGCCTCCCCCTTGATGAGGGCGCGCCTTCTTCTGACAAAAAAGATCAGCTAGATCTCCCAAATAAATGGTTACCAAGCCAACCATACAGATCCAGGGCGCGACATTCCGTCTGGATTTCAACCATATTATCTGACTTTGACCCAAACTAGGGTTTATACCAAATTTCAGGCATAACAATACATATGGCCTATGGGATGTGCTCCTAAAAATTTAAGTGAACCAACCAAATAAGTGATTAATAAAAATATCAGTGAAAATTATGTGCCTGGTAAACTATTCTTAACTTAATTTAATATATAGAAAATATGTGAAATATGTTTATATTCTGTCATGCATGTCCAAATTCAGGATATGTGCATTTAACATTACACTAAGGGGTTTGGTTTGCATCTCATGATGGTTGAGAGCAGACTGGCCGCAGGTTTTGCAGGTCACCTTGCTGCAGGGACTTGGATGTTTGAAGCAGTAGATAGCTTTTCCTGCATCCCAAGAAAGCTAAGAAGGTCTGTTGCATTATGAGTGCTGTTGTTCCTAATCTATGACTAATAAGATATTTATGTTCATTCTCATTCAACCAACTGAGATGCTTTGAGATAAAAAAAAAGAAGAAGAAGAAGAAGAAGAAGAAAAGTGGAGTGGAATATTGAAGTCTAAATAGAAGCATCTTTTGACATTGAACTATCTTTCAATCTGGAACAATCTTTTAAGATTGAAGTCAGAATCAGAAGTCTACCTTTGAAGTGAGATATTGGTTGAAGTTATAAAATAGTTGAAGTGATGATGCAGATGCGTGTAGATAAAGGATGAACCATTCAGATGACATATTATTTAGAAAGGAATAAAGGAGCTAGCACTGCACTGGTGCTCCTTGTGTCATTTAAACATAATCACTTTGTTAACTATATTAGGGCTAATACTGTAAACTCAGCTAAGACCTGTACCTTTACAATTCAACATCAGATTGTAAATAGGAAAGAGACTACTAGTAATATAGAAAGTGTGATGTCACGATGTGTGGTCTAGCTGGCATTCTGTTAGAGCTTGTATATAAAAACAGATAGAGTCATGTATCTTAGTAAGTAAGAAATAACAATTCTACATTCTTCATTTTTCTTATCTTCTTCCTCAAGATAATGTTTCTTCTGTAATCATAGATTTGACATGGTATCAGAGCCAAATCTCAATGATTTTGTTTAGTTTGTGTCGCTGATTTCTTCATCAAGTTCACTACATCTTTAGTTTCCGCTTAATTCTGAGTTTTTCATTTCTTCGATCGGTTTTTTTTTTCGTCCGTACAATAATGGTTGCACAAACTTCTTACTCCAGTGTAGTTACTGGTACAGCTGGATCAACAATTATCGATGCAAATCATCCTTATTTTCTGTCCTCCTCAGATAATCCAGGCATGAGCCTCACGACTGTTGTTCTTAATGAACAAAACTACTCACAATGGAGTAGATCTATGGAGATTGCACTGTCCTCAAAGATGAAGCTAAGTTTTGTTGACGGCTCCATTGTCAAACCTGCTTCAAACTCACCTCTATTAAATCATTGGAATCGATGCAATCATATGGTAATTTCATGGCTTCTAAACTCTGTTTCTTCTGATATTCGCAATAGCATAGTATACATGGACTCTGCTCACTTTATTTGGCTTGAATTAGCAATTCGTTATGCACAAAGCAATTTGCCTAAATTGTTTAACCTGAGAAAAGAGATCTCACAACTTTCTCAAGGTTCAATGAGTCTCACTGCGTATTACACTCGGTATAAGACATTAAGTGATGAATTGGAGATTCTCACTTCGAGACCTAGGTGTGATTGTCATAAGTGCATATGTGATGTCAATTCGAAACTCACAGTGTTCGATCTCGATATTCAGCTGATGCAATTCCTGATGGGATTAGGTGATATGTTTACTGCTATTCGAGGTCATATATTATTGATGAAACCTATTCCTACCTTGAGTCAGTGCTATGCTATGCTTCTTCAAGATGAAAATCAGCGTGATGTTCAGTCAGTATCTGGAATGAATTCTGGATCAGTTGCTATGAATGTGAGGAGTATGATTGTTGGAAGGCCTGCATCTAAAGGAGTAGGCAATAATCAGAATTCTAGTGCTTTTATGAAGAAAAATAACACTGATTCTACTTTATTTTGTGAGGTTTGTCATATGCAAGGGCATTCAAAGGAGAAATGTTTTTGTGTTGTTGGTTATCCATCATGGCATAGGTTGTTTGGCAAGCCAAAACCTAAGCCTCGATTCTCTGCTCCTCAACGTACATCTGCAGCTCATGTAGCTATGACTTCCAGTGATTCCAACATTAAATCTGGTGCAACTGGTACAACTGGTGTTGGTAGTCAGGATGGCTCAGGTATTAATTCTCATGGATTATCTGATAGTCAATTCAATCATCTGGTTCAACTACTCCAGAATACTATGAAGTCTCCTTCATCTGATGCCTCACCTGCTACATGGTCCTCTGCCAATACAGTGCATTTGGCAGGTACTCTCTTTAATTCACAATCATCTGCTAATACAAGTCATTGGATTGTAGATTCGGGTGCAACTGACCATATTACTACACATCTTGATATGTTAATCAATCCTGTTAAATGTAATGCATTGTTACACCTGCCCAATGGTAATACGATAAATGTTACTCATGTTGGCAGTGTTAGACTCAGTTCTGGACTTATTTTAAATCAAGTATTGTGTGTACCTGCTTTTACATATAATCTTTTGTCCATTTCCAAATTGCTGAAAGATACTAATCTCACGGCTGTTTTCTCTGGTGTATCTTGTTACATCCAGGACCCTACTTGGAAGAGGGAGTTAGAGATTGGTAAAATCAAGAATGGTCTATATGTCTTCAGCTCAAGTTTGATGTCTTCAACTGCTAATTCAGATTCCTCTTTGTCTTGGTGTAATAGTATATCTACTACTAATATTACTTCTATTATCTGGCATGCCAGATTGGGACATGTCCCTGAAACCATTTTAAATCAATTATATGTCAAATGTACATCAAATTTTCAAGATTGTGATTCCTGTCACTATGCTAAACAGTCAACTTTACCATTTCCAACTAGTGAATCAGTTTCTTCTGAGTTGTTTAGTTTGATACATGCTGATGTATGGGGACCATATTCCAGGTCCACTACAGATAATTGTACACATTTTTTAACTATTCTTGATGATGCATCTAGAACTACTTGGGTTTTTCTGTTTAAACATAAGTCAGAAGTTCCTTCACTACTTATCAGTTTTTTACTATATGTTAAAAATCACTTTGATAAATCTGTCAAAGTTATTCGTACTGATAATGGGACAGAATTCTTAAACAAAGAATTGGCTTATACTTTTGAGAGTTTAGGTATTTTACATCAGAAAAGTTGTGCATATACACCTCAACAAAATGGTAAGGTTGAGCGTAAACATAGACATTTGTTGAATACAGCCCGAGCATTGCGTTTTTATGCTCATCTACCTATTCATTTTTGGGGAGACTGTCTCTTGACAGCTACATATCTCATTAATCGACTACCAACTTCTGTCCTTCATGGAAAATCTCCTTATGAGGTTCTGTTTGGAAAGGTTCTTGATTATGATCAACTTCGTGTGTTTGGATCTCTCTATTATGCTTCTAAGGCTCTTAAGCCACCAGATAAATTTGTTGCTCGTGCTAATAAGTGTATTATGTTGGGTTATCCATTTGGTTACAAAGGATATCGTCTGCTAGACTTATCTACTAGAAAGGTGTTCATCTCTTGGAATGTTCAGTTTGTTGAACACAGTTTTCCTTTTAAAGATATCAAACAATCTGTACCTTCTCAGTTATTTACAAGTCCTCCCTCACCGGTCGATGATCCTCTATATACATGTACAGTTCCGTGAGATTCTACAGTTAATTCAGTTGAACCTTCATATACTGATTCTGTTCCTCTTGATGCTTTACCAATTGATATTCCAGCTGTTTCTAATTTCGTTCCTACTCGTCCCACTCGCCAACGATCTGTTCCATCAAAGTACAGTGATTATACAGGCTTACCTAGTCAATTTGTGTCCAAGGCAAATACTTGTGCCACATTTCCAGATTTTGTACATTATGACACATTTACACCTGATTATACACACTTCCTTGCTAATGTCTCTAAAATACCAGAACTTGTTTCTTACACACAAGCAGCTGAGAGTGCTGAATGGTGTACAACTATGGCTTCAGAATTAGCTGCTTTAGAGGCTAATGACACTTGGGATGTAGTGCCTTTTCCTGTTAATCAAAAACTGGTCGGTTGCAAGTGGATTTATAAAGTGAAATATCTTCCTACAGGGGATGTAGAACGTTATAAAGCTCGTCTAGTAGCAAAAGGTTTTACTCAAACAGAGGGTGTTGATTATTTTGAAACATTTGCGCCGGTTGCTAAAATGACTTCTTTTCGAACATTATTGTCGGTTGCAGCAGCCAAGCAATGGGTGATTGAGCAGTTAGATGTTACGAATGTGTTCTTACATGGGGACTTAGATGAAGATGTATATATGGTCTTGCCTCCGGGTTATACACCATCTTTTGATGTTCAGGCTCAATATCCTGGTCAGCGGTTAGTTTGCAAGCTTAAGAAATCCCTTTACGGTTTAAAACAAGCTCCTCGTCAATGGTTTCTAAAGCTTTATGCTGCTTTACTTCAGTTTGGCTTCAAACAATCTGTGAGTGATCACTCTCTGTTTACTTTTTCTACTGGCACCTCATTTGCTGCTCTCCTAGTGTATGTCGATGATTTGGTTTTAACTGGGAATGATGTCTCACTCTTGACTCGAGTCAAATAATTTTTAAGTTCTTGTTTTAAAATCAAGGACTTGGGCACTTTAAAATACTTTCTAGGCATGGAATTAGCTCGATCTTCAGCTGGTATTTACTTGAATCAGCGAAAGTATACCTTAGATCTGCTTAAAGATGTTGGTTTAACTGCTTGTTCTACTTCTGTGGTTCCTATGGAACAAAATCATCAATTTCTTGCCAGTGATAATGCTTCTCCTATTTTGGATGTTTCCTTATATCGTCGTCTGGTTGGACGGTTAATCTATCTCACCATCACGCGTCCTGACATCGCTTATGTGGTCCATATACTAGCTCAGTTTATGGCTGCTCCAAAACCTCAACATTTACAGGCTGCTTACAAACTTTTACGCTACATTAAGGGCACCTGTGGTCAAGGCCTTCTTTTATCAGCCTCTTCTACTCTGCAATTGACTGCTTATTGCGATGCTGACTGGGGAAACTGTAAAATTACTCGTCGTTCTGTCACTGGATTTTGCATTACTCTTGGAGGATCTTTAATCTCATGGAAAAGTAAGAAACAACCAACTGTTTCACGGTCTTCTTCCGAGGCTGAATATCGTTCCATGGCTGATACAACATGTGAGATAGTCTGGCTTCGTTCCTTGTTAACTGAACTCTCAGTTCCTCAGCAAGCTCCTACGCAACTATTTTGTGATAATCTTTCTGCCATTTACATTGCTGCCAATCCCGTTTATCATGAACGAACTAAGCATATCGAAATTGACTGTCACTTGGTTCGGGAAAGATTGCAAAGAGGGATCATCACTACTGCTTATCTTCCTACTAGGGACCAACCTGCAGATTTGTTTACAAAGGCTTTGGGAGCTGTTCACCTGCAGTCTTTATTGGTCAAGTTAGGAGTTACAAATTTGTTTTCCACTCCTCACTTGAGGGGGGATGTTAACTATATTAGGGCTAATACTGTAAACTCAGCTAAGACCTGTACCTTTACAATTCAACATCAGATTGTAAATAGGAAAGAGACTACTAGTAATATAGAAAGTGTGATGTTACGATGTGTGGTCTAGCTGGCATTCTGTTAGAGCTTGTATATAAAAACAGATAGAGTCATGTATCTTAGTATGTAAGAAATAACAATTCTACATTCTTCATTTTTCTTATCTTCTTCCTCAAGATAATGTTTCTTCTGTAATCATAGATTTGACACACTTTCTTCTTTCAATTTTTTCCTGCAATGATTCAATTTAAAGCATCAGAACAATTATATATAACAACTAAACCACAAGTGGTTTACATGTAATCAATGAGGTCTCATTTACCATCAATATAAGAAAAAAGGTAGCAGACGTAGGACTAAGTCTCACGCAATGAACACTATCACATAGATCCTCTCGCCTAGATCAACTTATAGAATGTCAACAACCCTCTCATATCCTTACAAATACGAATATGAAGAAACTTTACATATATGATCCACATATGATCCATCATATATATGATCCATATATGAAGAAATATAGCTATGCCATCTACGTAGAGGATCCATCTCATATGGTTTGTGCAATTTGATTGAAGATTGACAACTTAATTTAACACAACCACCACCACTTTAAGAAAACGTACTACCCCCAGAAGCAGCCAACATTAATCGTGGTCCATAGGAATATATTAAAATTTCAGCATCACATAACAGGACTTTAGTGAAAGGAAGCATAAGAACAAACATTTCATGGATATCCATTATAAGTTGGTGTAGATTTAAAAAATAAGATGTTTTAGTAAATTGTTTAGTGTCCTTTTCTTTAACAAGATTACTTTTTTTTTCGTCGATAATGTTGGAGAATAATGTTTTTGTTTGAACTAATTATCAAACTGTATGAAAAATATCTAATTTGTCTTTCATACACCATAATGATCTGAACATAGATCAAATTGAGGGAAGTCCGACAAGCTAGCTGCACTGTACTACTTTAACACCTTTCAATTCTTTTGACAATATTTGTTCAGAATCCTCTTTATAAAAAGTACACAAGGCGGACTAATTTCCACGATTCCAGTAGTCCTGGGTAATTAAATATACGTTAAGCTTACAACCATTTTAATCACCGGGAACATGGATTCCACTTTTATAGGGATATTGCCACAGTGTAACTAACAATTTTCCCAAACAATTCAGTTACAGCCATAAATATTTTCAAATTTGAAACCACTTTGGCGAGTAAAAGGCCAAACACAAAAACCAACTCAAAAGTTGAGGCAGGGCTAAAGCAATCAGGGTTAGTGAAGTGCATAAGACATGGATATTGACAACCCAAGAGCAGAATTTAATGAGCTTTAAAATAAGATATTAATTAAAAATGAACTCAACAACACTTTTATTTTACGTAATAGGAACACAACGACTCTATTTTATAATACAGGCTACAACCCTTTTTTAATACAAGACATAGAAGAGCTTCTGCTCTTTTTCCTTACAAATATTTTACTTTTTGTTTTTCTACTAATACTACTAGCTAGGACTGCTATTTATAGGCTCTAAAATGCTTATGTAATCGCCCATATATGTTGCTATATGTTTTCACATGCAGCCTATCAAAAACAACCGTCACCATTCAAGCTGTTCTTATTTTTCTGCAGTGCCCACCTTAATTTCAGGAGTTATTGTTTCTTTTTTTTACCAAGCCTTCTAGATAACATCTTCTTGATGTTAATAACCTACCTTATTTTTTGGACATGATTACAACACCTGCAGCTTGTTATTATTGACCATGAAAAACTGTTGTGTTTTCTTCTTTTCTTATGCACAACCATCTTTTATTTCTCCCATGTACAACTGTCATTTCTCTAACTTATAATTTTCAACTGCTTTGTTTTATTCATTTATTATCCTGATGGAGAGTTTGATTTCTAACACTCCCCCTCAAACTCGACTTTGCATTCCGAGCTTATTTTTTATTTTTGTAAAACACATCCGGCTTCAACGGTTTTGTGAAAATATCCGCTAAATTTTCTTTAGACCTGCAGTGCACCAACTTCACAATGTTCTCATTCACTTGTTCGCGAAGAAAATGATACTTAATATTGATGTGCTTACTGCGACTGTGTGATATTGGATTTTTCGCGAGAGAAATAGCAGATTTATTATCCATGTAAATTTTAACCGGACCTGCAAGATTTAACTCGCCCAATATGTAGCCTAACCACATAGCCTGACATGCACACGCTGCTGCTGCGATGTATTCCGCCTCACATGTTGAGAGAGAAACTGTGTGTTGCTTCTTTGATGACCATGAAAAGATTGCAGAACCAATGTGAAAAGCATAACCCGAAGTGCTTTTGCCATCATCCAAGTCACCGCCATAATCACTGTCTGAGTAGCCTAATAATTTTGAATTTTGAGGGTATTTGTAAAATAATCCATGATTAAGCGTACCTTTTATGTACCTCAAAATTCTTTTAGCCACCATGAAATGATCTTGCTACGGTTTCTCCATGTACCTACTAACCAATCCATTTGCATACATAATATTTGGACGAGTAAAAGTTAGGTACCTCAGACTTCCAACCAAACTTTTGAACAACGTCGGATTTACCGACTCCCTTGTTGAATCAACTCTGAGCTTTACGCTCGGTTCTGGTGGTGTGCTCACTGACTTGCATTCTTCCATTCCGAACTTCTGTAAAATCTGCTCCGCATATTTTTTCTGAGACATAAAAATCCCATCTTTTTTTTGCTTCACCTCAACTCTAAGAAAGTAAGACATTTGACCAATATCTGTCATCTCAAATTCGTTAGTCATAACCTTCTTAAAATCGTTGAACATACCAGGTTATTTCCGGTAAAGATCATGTCGTCCACATACAAGCACACGATCATAATATCTCCCTCTTAAACTTGTCTTCGTATAGAGGGCATGCTCGTATGGACTCTTCACGAAATAATTTCTCTGAAAATATTCATCAACCCTTGTATTCCATGCTCGCGGAGCTTGCTTCAAACCATATCAGGCTTTCTTCAGCCTATAGACTTTGTTTTCCCGACCATTCTGAATATATCCGGGAGGCTGCTCAATATAGACTTCTTCTTCAAGATAACCATTCAGAAATGTTGACTTGACATCCATCTGAATTATCTTCCACTGGTTCTGAGCTGCAATTGTTGTCAGAAGCTATATGGTATCAACTCTTGCAATTAGAGCGAATACCTCATCATAGTCAATGTTATATATCTGCTTGTAGCCTTTAGCCACCAACCTCGCCTTGTATTTCTCCACTTCTCCATCTTGATTCGTCTTGGTTTTATAGACCCACTTGACACCAATTGCTTTGTGTCCTTTTGGAACATCTGTGAGCTTCCATGTATCATTCTTCTTGATTGCGCCAATTTCTTCATTCATGGCTTTGTTCCATTTGCTTTCTTCAGAAGCTTCTTCAAATGTAACTGAATCACATTCAGCCATTAAACAAAATAGAGAATAATCAAAAGATGTTTATACCGGACTTGTTCCTTCATAGATATTATCCAGACTCTGCATCTTTCTCGGTGCTCCCCTTGAACTACGACTTCCTCCCGTCGATGGTGTCGACGTAGGAGTTTGTTGAGTCGGATGTTGTGGAGGAGTTGGATCATCATCTCCATCATCTTCAATGTTGGACTCCTCACCGTCGTTATCATCATCATTAAAGAATAAACCGGCAACTTTTCTTTCTTCCTCGCTCCGATTCATCGAATTCAACATCTCGAGAAATGATTAAATTCTTAGTTAGAGGATTATAGAGTCTTTATGCCTTGCTCCTTTTATCATATCCGGTAAAGATACACTTTTCACCTTTATCATCTAGCTTCTTTCTTTTCTGATCAGGAACATGGGCATAAGCAATACACCCGAAAATTCTGAGATGTCTAACTGATGGTTTGCTCTCACTCAATGCTTCATTTGGAGTTTTGTTTCTAACACTTTTTGTTGGACAACGATTTAACAAATAAACTACACATAGAACAGCTTCCGCCCATAAAGTTCTTGGCAAGTGCTTTGCTTTCACCATACTCCTTGCCCTGTCAAGAATTATGCGGTTCTTCCTTTCTGCAACACCATTTTGTCGAGGAGTATATGCCATTGTCAATTGATGATTTATACCATGTGCTCGACAGAAACTCCTGAACAAATTTAAAGTATGCTCGCCTCCTCTGTCTGATCTGAGTGCCTTCAAATAATGTCCACTTTGTTTTTCCGCCAATGCTTTGAACTCCTTGAATTTATCAAGAGCCTCCGATTTTTCTTTGATCATATACACCCAACTTTTCCTGTTAAAATTGTCAATAAATGTTAGGTAATACCTGTTACCTCTAAGTGATGGGATATCAAATGGACCAGCTATATATGTGTGAACTATCTCCAATGGCTTCCTGGCTCTCCATGATTTTCCAACGGGGAAACTTTGTCTTTGTTGTTTCCCCTTTACACATGCTTCACACAAAGTTTCCGGTTCATTGATTTCTGGCAAGCCGTCCACCATCTTTGTCTTTGACAATAATTTCAAGCCAGAAAATCCAAGTTGACCAAATCTTAAATGCCATAACCACGAGTCATTTTTAATGACTGATTTCAAGCACTTCTGCACTTTCGTCTGTAAATCAATTGTGAACAGTCGATTCTTTGACATCTCCACATCTGCAATTAATTCTCAAACCTGATATCTGAACATGAGGGAATTATCCTGCATCTGAATATTATATCCTTTCTCCACAAGTTGACCAATACTGATGATATTATTTTTCAAAGCACGTATATAATAAACATCATTTAAATACTTTTTCTCATCATGTATAAAATATTAAAAGAATTCATCCGTCCCCTTTCTCATTAATCAAAGTAACAATATATACAACATACATCAGCACTATCATCTCCTACTTTTCAGGAAACTAATTACCTAACAACAATGTACAGGGAGAGATTGTAGGCATAGATATAGATGACTAAATCTACACCAATCAATTAACAATTATCTACAAAATATATTCTATATTTAACACTCCCCCGCAGTCGAAGCAGGAGGCTTTCCAACGCTGAGACTATCCCGAAATTCCTCAAACAATACTCGGGGCAGCCCCTTTGTAAAGATATCGGCTATTTGATATCGGGATGGAACATGTAAAACACGAACTTGCCCACGCGCAACCTTCTCTTGAAAAAAATGAATATCCATTTCTATATGCTTGGTACGCTGGTGTTGGACAGGATTACCCGACAAATAAATGGCACTCACATTATCACAATATACTAATGTAGCCTTTTGTAGTGGACAATGCAATTCGAGAAGAAGATTTCGAAGCCAGCATGATTCTGATACGACTTTGGCCACGCCACGGTACTCGGCCTCGGCACTAGATAAAGAAAGTGTAGGCTATCGTTTGGAGGACCAAGATAATAAATTGTCCCCTAAAAAAACACAGTAACCTGATGTAGAGCGCCTTGTATCAGGACACCCACCCCAATCCCCATCAGTGTAAGAAATCAGAGATGAAAGAGATGATGGATATAAATGCAAGCCTTGGTCTAAAGTACCTTGTACATAGCAAATGATACGCTTGAGAGCAGACATATGATCCGTCCGCGGATCATGCATGTGAAGACAAATCTGTTGGACGGCATAAGATATGTCCGGCCGTGTAATAGTAAGATACTGTAGAGCCCCGGCAAGACTCCGATAACGAGTAGGATCAGTAACGGGAGTACCAGATGTGGCACTAACTTTGGACTTGGTGTCAACTGGAGTAGCTGAGGGTTTACATGATGCCATTCCTGCTCGTTCAATGATTTCTTCAGCATATTTGCGTTGAGAAAGAAACAGACCACCCTTATGCCGAGTGACTGCTATACCCAAAAAATAATGTAAGGGGCCAAGATCCTTCATTGCAAACTCGGAACTGAGGCTAGCTATAATAGAACGCCGGATAGCATGTGAAGAAGCAGTAAGAATAATGTCGTCAACATATACCAAAAGATACGCCATATCGGACCCTGTTTTGTAAATAAATAAGGAAGTGTCACAGCGGCTATTAGTGAATCCAAGAGATAGGACATAATCAGCGAAATGCTTATACCAAGTCCGTGATGCCTGTTTAAGTCCATACATAGACTTCCGTAAGAGACAAACATAGTCTGGATGAGTACGATCCCTATATCCCAAAGGTTGATGCATGTACACAGTTTCTTGAAGGTCACCATGAAGAAAAGTGTTCTTGACATCTAATTGATGAATTGGCCATGACTTCGAAAGAGATATGCTAAGGACTGTCCGAATAGTAGCCGGTTTAACAACCGGACTAAAAGTATCCCCACAATTGACACCAACCTGTTGTGTTTTACCATCACCTACAAGACGGGCTTTATGCCTCTCAAAAACACCATTAGAATTAAATTTGTGAGTAAAAATCCACATTGAATGAATTATATTAACACCAGGAGGACGGGGCACTAAATCCCACGTCTTATTTTGCATAAGAGCTTGGTATTCATCATCCATAGCCAATTTCCAATTAGTGTCACGTAGAGCAACTATTGGGTTACGAGGCAGAGGTGACTGTGAAACCTCAGTGTGTAACGCCTGGTATTTAGGATTGGGTTTAAAAATACCACGCTGACTGCGAGTGATCACACCTTGTTTAGGAATCGGATGAGGAGGGGAAGGTGCCGGGACAGGTTCTGGTGTATTAGGTGGTAACTGGTTCGGAGTGTGTGTAATAGGTGATGTAGCAGGTGGTGTGGGAGGAGGACTGTGTGTGGTTCCTGAAAGTGGTGAAACTGGAGTAACAGGCTGTTTGATATGTTCTATCACATAAGGAGAATAACCTTCATCCAAAAAATTATAAGTCGGAGATGTATGCATTGATGCAAACGGAAAATTTGTTTCATCAAATAAAACATGTCGACTTATAATAATTTGACAAGACGACAAATCAAAGCATTTATAACCCCGATGATTAGGTGGAAAACCTAAAAAAACACAAGGAGTAGAACGAGCTTGTAACTTATGGATTTTAGTGGATGGAATAAGAGGATAGCATAGACATCCAAAAACTCGTAAATGAGAATAGGAAGGCACCCGTCGATACAGAATTTCTAAGGGAGATTTATATTCTAACATTTTGCTTGGAAGAATATTAAGGATATATGTTGCCATCTGTAATGCATGATGCCAAAACGAAGGGGGGAGAGATGCATGAGAAAGAAGTGTACGAGTGACATTATTTAGAGATCGGATTTTTCGTTCGGCTTTCCCATTTTGTGAAGAAGTGTAAGGACATGATAGACGAAAAGATATCCCACTCTTTTTACAAAAATCCCAAAAAAAATATTATCATATTCTTTCCCATTATCACAGTGCATATTTTTGACATTACGTTCAAATTGGGTGACAACATGATTTTTAAAAATCATAAACTTCTCATAGACCTCTGACTTATGACCAAATGGAAAAGTCCACAAGAAGTTAGAAAAATCATCCAAAAATAAAACATAATATTTATGCCCAGCAGAACTCAAAACTGGTGAAGTCCAAACATCACTATGAATAATGTCAAAAGGAAAAGAAGTACTGGAATTAGATGGAACAAAAGGCAACTTAATATGTTTCCCAAACACACATGAACGACAAAGAGTAGAAGTAGATTTACTATTACAGTCAATGCATTTATTCATCCTAAGAGCTTGTAAAACAGGAGCACCCGGATGACCCAATCGATCATGCCAAAGTGATGAAGAAATAGCTGCAAAAGTTGATGAGATAGCTTGTTTTGAAATAGAACGAAGAGGATAAAGATCACCCTGACTATCACACCTCATTAGAGGTATCCCCATCCGAAAATCCTTCACAGAAAACCCAAAAGGATCAAACTCAACCGAAACAGAATTATCAGTAGTGAATTTCCTAACAGAAATTAGATTTTTGATAATTTTGGGAGCATGTAGAACATTATTTAATGATAAAGATGAATTATGAGAAGGTAAAACAGTATGACCATAACCACTTACTGGAATAGACTGACCATTTTCGACAATAATACCAAAATGTTGATTGCTCAAATGAAAATAAGACGAGAGATTACCGTTTGACGAAGTCATATGAGAGGTTGCGCCAGTGTCCATGTACCAAGAAGGATAAGGTGGATTAATAGTCATTGTGTGCATAGCCGAAGCAATATCAGTTGGCATATAGGAACCCGACTGACCATTGAGAGATGGAGCCACAGAAGCAGTATAGGCCTGGTATGGTTGTTGTTGCGGATGAGAGCCGAGAACACCATTCCTGTTGGTAGAAGGAGGAGTTCGAGCCCAACCTTGAGTAGGCATAGGACACGGTGGAGCAGCCCATTGAGGCCAGCCATAATTTGCATAGGGACCCCAACCCCAAAATGGCATCTGCCGGTGTTGTCCCAGCGGGCTAGGCTTGTTGGCCCTGCCGTTACCGCCCTTGATATTCCGGCCACCACCACGACCATTCGAACTTTTGCGACCGTTTTGAGATTGTTTGCGGTTGATATGCTGCTGTCCCTTCCCTTGTGCAGATTGAGACGGAACAAAAGTAGAGTTCTCATCATCGTTCGAAGCAACAACCATGCCAGAGTCAGAAGCCATGGTTGCCTCCTTAGCCAGGCCTGATTCTTCCAGAGTGAGCATAGACCGAGCTTGATAAAAGAGAGGAAGAGGATTACTCTGTCTGATCAACGTACCCACCCCACGATACGGAGCAGTGAGACCAGATACAAGTTGTAACACCAACCGGCTGTCAGACACCGGAGCCCCGACATTCTTCAACTGATCAGCCAAGGATTTCAGCTGTTGACAATATGTCGAAACAGTGGAAAAGTTTTCCATCCTGGTGGTGGAGAAATCATGCTCCAAAGTCACCGCTCGAGAATGCTTATTATCCTGGAAGATATCACGCAAACGTCCCCAAGCCTCCATTGCCGTTGCATTAGGCTCAATGATAGTGTGTAACAGATCATTAGAAATTGTGGCATAGATCCACGACAAGATCGTGGCATCAAGAGTAGCCCACATGTCTGCATCTACCTCGGTCACCTGGGTCTCATCCGTCCCCGTGGTTGAAGAAGATGTGGTTGAAGCAGAAGATTCCTTTGTTGGAGAAGGAATGATGTGATGGAGAACTTTGTTCGATCGTGCATGAACCTTGAACAACTCCGCCCAAGTTGAGTATTGCACGATTTCAATCTCGAGAATAATAGGAATATGATTCCTAATGTTAGATACAGCAAGAGCAGGGTGAAAAGATTTAGAGTGAGACATCGTTGTTAACAGAGACAAGAGAAGATGTATAAGAAGAAGAAAAGGACGGAAAGTATAGCTAGGGCACAGCGGAAAATAGATCAAGAAAACCCTACCGATACCATGAAAGAATTCATCCGTCCCCTTTCTCATTAATCAAAGTAACAATATATACAACATACATCATCACTATCATCTCCTACTTTTCAGGAAACTAATTACCTAACAACAATGTACAGGGAGAGATTGTAGGCATAGATATAGATGACTAAATCTATACCAATCAATTAACAATTATCTACAAAATATATTCTATATTTAACAAATATCATTTATCATATTAATCAGTTCATACAATAAAGTAATTTAGATAATTTATCATATTCTAATTTTGATTTTTTTTATTTTAAGTGGTAATTTATATTTCTAATAGGATTTATAGAAATTAAGATAATAAATAATTGCTTGGATTTAAAACTGTTTATATCTTAATAATAAAAGTTATAAATTTTTTAAATATTATATAATAGTTTGTAATATGTAATTAAAGTAAAAATTGTGTAGATTGAAAGAATTATCAAAGTATCGAAAAATTGTAAATAAAGTTAATGAAGGTAGTATATTGTTATTTCCCAACAATACAACAACAGAATTACAGAATGGGGGTTGAATGAAATTTTGGTTTCTTTTTGTTTTCAAAAAAACTCTTTGTAAAATATACAACTGTGTTTTTGAATAAGCAAGAATGCAAATAAAGCTTTTAAAGTATTTTACTCACACAAAGTAAATAAACTGAATGTTTAAAAACTTTCTAGTGGATTTGTCTTTCCACTGGAGATGTATATTTGAAGAAATTTCTGTGATGCAAATTGAACACATTTACAAGTATTTTCTTACAACTTTGAAGTTGTGAGTATTTTCTAAAGATACAGCTCGCTAAACTCTTGAGTTCTTACTTGTTATCTAAATATTTTCTACACTTGATTTATATTGAACAAAGTTTATATGTGCAATTAACAAGAATAATATTCCTAACAATTAAGTCCATGCACATGGTTCTTCATCTCTATGTCCAATGCGATCCAAGAAAGATATAACATCTTTGAACGATCTTGTTTTGCATGAAAGTGGAAATGCTTCATTTTCTTCTAAAACATGTAAGTAGGCTGCCACATTCCTTATGTACACTAATGTGACTCTGTCAGCGTCTGTCAAGTCACTATCAACTAGTATCTTGTTGATCATCCGTTGAAACTTCATTGATGTTATCCGTTTAAGCTTCATTGTTATCATCCGTTGACACTATACTAGTGTCATCCGTTGAAACTTTCTTGATAGAATTCGTTGAAACTTTATCTGATATCAGTTAAAGACCCCTTGACTAGTTTATCCGTTGAAGGCATAGTTTAGCAGTTGAAAATATATTTTTAGCAGTTGATACTCTGTCACTTATACAAAATTACAAGATATTTTATATCTACACTTAGCCCACCTATTTTGTATATCTTGCTAGTAGTTAACATGACTTAAACAATTCTTCAGATATCATAGTAGAGAATGTGCTATATAATTATTAATATAAACTACTCCTTCAAAGAATAGACAGACTGTGGTTATTGTTGAAAACTACTAAATGACACTTAACAATTCTACTTAAGATATTTGGGTGAGTTATCTTCAAGACTACAACATATTCATACTGGAATATAAAATTCTGCAGAGTAAACACAAAAGCGTATTAAATAGATTTTTTTTGTTATTGTTGATTCACTTACAAGCATAATATATATGTTAAAAAAAAGTTGTGTTGTCCAATGACAGGCTTTATTCAAAGAAAGATCCAAAAATGCCTAAACAATAAAAACGGAGACTCTCAGATGTGGCTACAAATAATTTGAAGTATGTCCTTCCCCATGATTTTCAATGTAAAATTTGCTAATTCCTGACCGAAAATAGAAGCAATTCAAAAAACAGAGCCATCAACAATCTTGTATAAATTCCAGGTCTTTGGTTGCTGCTTCACAAGTTCATCATTGCGGATCGATCTAATATTTGCTTCGCCTGTAACAGCAGATTCCATTTACCAAAATACTCTACTTAAAATTAAATACCATAACTCAAGTCCACTATACATAATTGTTTTAACATGGTAATAACTAGGATCTTTAGAGAAAAAATCTCTCTTCTTTCTACTTCTTAAGAGAAAAAATGCTCTCTATCAGCCCCTTTTGTAGTAGGATATCATCCCTGCCAGGTTTATTAGTTGTATATAGGACTTCTATCCATAATTAGAAGTTGCAGTCAAGATTTACATAATTCCAGTGCCTCAGTGCAGAGAGTAGCGTACTACAAATCCGACATTTAGCATATGAATTATTCTTGGATACTTCTGATTTAATGAATTCTTTGGATTTAAATTCAGCCTTATAGGAGGAGGGTGGTAGAGAAAGACGTGCATCAATTACAAATAAATTCCCAACCCAATCTACCGGTCTTTCCCTTCAAACATAATGAGAAATATCTCCCTTGAGAGTTTATAGAGTTTTGAAGCCCCTTTGTCTGTTACGTTATTGAGAAGTGATAAGTGGCATTTTATACCACTTAGAACATCTTAAAATGACTTAAATTGGTGCCTTGAAATCAAGTATTTTGTGTATTTGATGCGTTTTTCTAGTGTTTATGCATTTCAGGGTATTAGTTGCATTTCGGAGGAGTAATCATCAAGAATAAGCCTTGGCATGTGTTCACCATTGTGAGAGGAAAAAAGGGGCAGATTACGACGAAGAAACGGAGCAAACTCAGGATTTTTCCAGTAGGGTCCTGAGCGCCCGCTCAGCTATGCTGAGCGGCCGCGCAGAAAGCTGAGCGCCCGCTCAGCTATACTGAGCGGCCGCGCAGGGTCTGGAAAAAAGATAAAATATTTTAGACTTCTACTTCTGTTTGGCTTCCAACTTCTATGTAATCTGAGTTTTATAGGACTATTATATAAGTAGATTTGGAGATGTTTTCACGAGGGAGGATCATGGTATTAAGCAAGGAGCGATGGAGATAAGGAAGAAGACCGTTTTAGCAAACGGCAACGAAGAGGAAGCATATTTTCTTGTGATTCTTATTTCGTTGTAACGTTGGATGCTAGTTTTCTTACTTTGAACTTAATTACTCTTGTGACGTACTCCAATTTAATATAATTAGTTTAGTTATTATTTTCTTGTGTTTGTTTATCATGATTTCATATGAACCCATGATAACGATAAGTGCTATTATGGGCTAATCGTGATCATGGGGTCGTAACGGATTTACTATGGAATTCTTTAGTTAATTGTTTAATACTTTAGTATGTGATGATTGTATGATATCTAGTATTGGTTGTGCGTATTCGTCTTATGTGCGTCACGAACATATAAGATAGGGTGTTAATCTCTTGTGAAGCGACGGTGGATCTTGAGATTTAGAACTTGCCATGCTAGCATAGGTTCATGTATGATGAGCATGATTAGTGGGTAACTCTAACAGTTTTATTCGCCCTGTGTAATCAAAAGGAATAACTTGTGCTTAATTCCTTGTGTTGTCAATTTCTGTAGACATATAGGAACTCAACATAATTGATGACTATTCAACTTCTATCTTAATTGTGGATGCTTGGTAGAATGGTATGAGTACAATGAAAGTTGGCTTTTATCAGTTTCGTGTTATTCGATTAATATCATCACTGTCACATGCTAAAGGTAATAACAATAACTATTGAAGGAAGTAGTAATGAAGTTGTGATCTCATGAGTGTTTTAATATTGTTAATTTGAAGTGTTAATTAAGTGATTAATTAAGTAATTAATTGTAGTTAATATTTAGTCAACAATTCTAAGTGTTAGTGTCTTAACATTGAGAAGTAATCATACGTTGGTGGGTGAGTTTAATTAAACAATAATTTGTCTGAGTCTCTGTGGGAACGAACTAGAAAGTATTCTATATTACTTGCGAACGCGTATACTTGCGTGAATATTACCGCGTGTTTTCGCCCTAACAAGTTTTTGGCGCCGCTGCCGGGGACTCGGCGTATTTGTTTAGTTTATGTACTTACCATCATTGGTCATTAGGGCTCAGTGATTAGGACGTAGTTGTTACTTATTGTTTCTGGTTGTGTTTCAGGTACTTAAGCGAGCGTTTATGTAAACTCGTTCTCGTACTCGCAAGAGGACTTTAGATACATCTGAGGAGACATACGAAGTTCTTGATATTCCGGAGAAGATAGATTTTGAAGATTCGGATTCGGGAACTGAGCAGAAAGAACCAGTAAACATGGGTGATCGTATTGTTCAGGCTGATCCAGCTCTTATGGACTTTTCTCGGCCTAAAATTGATGACATTCAGTCAAGCATTCTTCATCCGGCTATTCAAGCTAACACCTTTGAAATCAAGCCGGGCACTATTCAGATGGTGCGGAATTCTGTTTCTTTTGGAGGAGCTGCAACTGAAGACCCCAACATGCACATAAGGAATTTTATCGAGATCTGCAGCACTTTCAAGTATAATGGCGTGACTGATGAGGCTATCAAGCTGAGGCTTTTCCCATTCTCACTGAGGGACAAAGCTAAGGACTGGTTACATTCTGAACCAGCTGGGTCCATCACTACTTGGCAAGATCTTGCGCAAAAGTTTCTGGTGAAGTTTTATCCGATGGCAAAGACTGCTGCTATGAGGAGTGCTCTTACTCAGTTTGCGCAGCAACCTACATAATCTATGTGCGAAGCTTGGGAACACTACAAGGAAATGTTGAGGAAGTGTCCACATCATGGAATGCCCGATTGGATGGTGATCACTGGTTTCTATAATGGTTTGGGGGCCCAATCTCGGCCCATGCTCGATGCAGCAGCTGGAGGCGCCTTATGGGCTAAAAGCTATACTGAGGCTTATAATCTTATCGAGACTATGGCTGCAAATGAGCATCAAAACCCAACTCAGAGGATGATGCCTGAGAAGGTAGTAGGTATTCTGGAAGTCGATGCAGCCACCGCTATTGCAGCGCAGCTCCAGGCGCTGTCGATGAAGGTTGATTCTCCAGCTATATATGGAGTTAATCAAATAGCTATGGTTTGTGAGCTTTGTGCAGGTTCTCATACTACGGATCGGTGTTCTCTTGTCAATGAATCTGTTCAGTATATGAATAATTATCAGCGACAACAGCATCCTGTGCCATCTACTTATCATCCTAACAACAGAAATCATCCAAATTTCAGCTGGGGTAATAATCAGAATGCTATTCAGCCACCATATCAGCAAGGTGTGAGTAAACAGTTTAATCCACCTGGATTCCAGCAACCACAACAGTATGCTCAAAGGCAATCATACCCTCAACAGGGAAGTGCAGCTGCACTTACTAGTGCTGATTTTGATGAACTTAAGCTGTTATGCAAGAGTCAGGCGGTTGCTATCAAGACCTTGGAAAATCAAATCGGTCAAATAGCCAATACAGTGCTAAATCGTCAACCTGGCACACTCCTCAGTGACACGGAAGTACCAGGCAGAAAGGAAGCTAAAGAGCAAGTCAAGGCTATTACCTTAAGGTCTGGGAAAGTTGCTGATGCTGAAAAGGCAAAAGAAGGATAAACTGAAATTAGAGATGAAGAAGCTAAGCAAAAGGAGAAAGCGGCGGAACCAAGGAAGACTACTATTGAACACACTCTGCCTGAGGGTAATACAGGGGAGAAATAGCTCTATCATCCACCACCTTTTCCTAAGAGATTGCAGCAACAAAAGCTGGATAAACAGTTCGGTAAGTTTCTGGAGGTGTTCAAGAAACTTTACATCAATATACCTTTCGCTGAGGCTCTGGAGCAAATACCTAGTTATGCGAAGTTTATGAAGAGTATTCTTTCAAGGAAGGTGAAACTGGATGACCTTGAGACCGTTGCTCTCACGGAAGAATGTAGCGCTGTTCTGCAGCAAAAGTTACCTCCAAAGCTTAAAGATCCAGGTAGCTTCACCATTTCTTGCACCATTGGCAAGTTGACTTTTGACAAGTGCCTTTGTGATTTAGGAGCAAGCATCAATCTGATGCCGTTGTCGATCTTTAAAAAGTTGGATTTTCCTGATCCAAAACCCACATACATGTCTCTACAATTGGCTGATCGTTCTATTATTTACCCAAGGGGCATAGTGGAGGATGTGCTAGTCAAGGTGGATAAGCTCTTCTTTCCTGCAGATTTTGTTATTCTGGATTTTGAGGAAGATAAGAAGATTCCCATAATCTTGGGAAGACCTTTCTTGGCTACTGGCCGTACCTTGATAGATGTGCAGAAAGGTGAACTTACTATGCGGGTACAAGATCAGGATGTGACCTTCAACGTGTTCAAGGCAATGAAATTCCCTACAGAAGATGAGGAGTGCTTAAAAGTGGATGTGATTGATTCTGCGGTTACTTCAGAACTCGATCGCATGCTAATATCTGATGCATTGGAAAAGGCCTTAGTGGGGGATAAGTGGCATTTTATACCACTTAGAACATCTTAAAATGGCTTAAATTGGTACCTTGAAATAAAGTATTTTGTGTATTTGATGCGTTTTTCTAGTGTTTATGCATTTCAGGGTATTAGTTGCATTTCGGAGGAGTAATCATCAAGAATAAGCCTTGGCATGTGTTCACCATTGCGAGAGGAAAAAAAGGGGCAGATTACGACGAAGAAATGGAGCAAACTCAGGATTTTTCCAGTAGGGTCCTGAGCGCCCGCTCAGTTATGCTGAGCGGCCGCGCAGAAAGCTGAGCGCCCGCTCAGCTATGCTGAGTGGCCGCGCAGGGTCGGGAAAAAAGATAAAATATTTTAGACTTCTACTTCGGTTTGGCTTCCAACTTCTATGTAATCTGAGTTTCATGGGACTATTATATAAGTAGATTTGGAGACGTTTTCACGAGGGAGGATCATGGTATTAAGCAAGGAGCGAAGGAGATAAGGAAGAAGACCGTTTTAGCACACAACAACGAAGAGGAAACATACTTTCTTGTGATTCTTATTTCGTTGTAACGTTGGATGCTAGTTTTCTTACTTTGAACTTAATTACTCTTGTGACGTACTCCGATTTAATATAATTAGTTTAGTTATTATTTTCTTGTGTTTGTTTATCATGATTTCATATGAACCCATGATGATGACAAGTGCTATTATGGGCTAATCGTGATCATGGGGTCGCAACAGATTTACTATGGAATTCTTTAGTTAATTGTTTAATACTTTAGTGTGTGATGATTGTATGATATCTAGTATTGGTTGTGCGTATTCGTCTTATGTGCGTCGCGAACATATAAGATAGGGTGTTAATCTCTTGTGAAGCGACGGTGGATCTTGAGATTTAGAACTTGCCATGCTAGCATAGGTTCATGTATGAAGAGCATGATTAGTGGGTAACTCTAACAGTTTTATTCGCCCTGTGTAATCAAAAGGAATAACTTGTGCTTAATTCGTTGTGTTGTCAATTTCTGTAGACATATAGGAACTCAACATAATTGATGCCTATTCAACTTCTATCTTAATTGTGGATGCTTGGTAGAATGGTATAAGTACAATGAAAGTTGGCTTTTATCAGTTTCGTGTTATTCGATTAATATCATCACCGTCACATGCTAAAGGTAATAACAATAACTATTGAAGAAAGTAGTAATGAAGTTGTGATCTCATGAGTGTTTTAATATTGTTAATTCGAAGTGTTAATTAAGTGATTAATTAAGCAATTAATTGTAGTTAATATTTAGTCAACAATTCTAAGTGTTAGTGTCTTAACATTGAGAAGTAATCATACGTTGGTGCGTGAGTTTAATTAAACAATAATTAGTCTGAGTCTCTGTGGGAATGAACTAGAAAGTATTCTATATTACTTGCGAACGCGTATACTTGCGTGAATATTAGCGCGTGTTTCCGCCCTAACAAGAAACTAGTTATAGAATATATATATATATGTTCTAATAACACAAGTGCTCAAAAACTGAATGATATGATTCATTGCATCATAAAAACAAACACGAATTAGCAGAAATTTATCCTAGAAATCCTAATTCAACACTCAAATGGGACTTCAAATGAGTAGGTGGATGCAGGAAAACATTTAAAACTAGGAAAATGAAATACAAACTGAAGTTCTAATCTAGTTTGGGTATCTTAAAAGGCTTAATCAGGTACATACTTTTTGTAATATAAGCAAAGTTGAGTGCTTCCAAGGATAGCAGAATATACATCACAGCTAATACCTCATGTACAGGTCATCAAGATATCTGTATTTTCCTTATCAAAGTGAGCTAAAGGATCTGAATCAATATCATGGATGAGAAAAGATGTTCATAGTATTCATTACTGTATAAGACAAGGGAATAGAAGAATACTAAATACTCATTTTTCTTCTATCTAAAACAAATAATAGGTAAAAAACCAAAGTTCAGTTCCTTTGATGATTATTACCATAATAAAGCATACACTTCAAGAATGCTCTCTATTGGTCCTATCTATTAGTCCCTTTTGTAATAGGATATCATCATTGTACTTATTTGTTCAATATGAATTATGCAAGTGAAGACAATAAAAATTATAAATAATATAAACAAAACTAAAAGATTGTCAATTTGTTCTGCTCTGGTTTGCCTGTGTTGTATAGTTGCTTTGTAACGTTAAAAGGAGTGAGTTTTACTGCAACAACCTCCTCACCTAGAATAACCTGCCATTAACATATTAACATTTATTTACAAGAATTAAAACTTCTGGAGTTACTTTAAATACAAAATTAGAAGAGTAAAAGGATGAACATGTTTGGATGTGACTCTTAAGAACAGATGTCTACATATATTTATTTTTCAAAATTAAAAAATACACAGAGAAGTATGAACATACAAAATATATAAAATCTAATAACTCCACAAATAAACACCGAATGAAAAATATAAATCCAAATAAACATTCAAATACACATATATCCAACAATCAAAAACATAGATTCGATTAAAAAATATATACACAAAAATTTAATTTTTTTAAAAAGTATCTAACAATATATACATAACAATACATGTCTATATATACAAATAAATTTTAAAAAATAAAATAATAGACAATTGATAACTTACAAATTAAAATTTGATTCCATGTTCAAGAAAGCTTCATATCTGTTGAAGGACGAAAGTTATTACGAATTTTAGAATATTTGAATGACAAAGTATGAGAATAAATTAAGAAATTATGAAAAATACTAACCAATCCCACTGGTTCAACTAATTATAGAAAGAAAACCAAGAAATTGAAGATGGGTTCATTTAATACTACTCTGTTTGTACTTAATTGCAATTAAGGTTTAAATTTTAATATTCTGAAAATGGGGTTTATGTAGAGATGCACAAAAGACCCAACGGGCCGACCGGGCCTTAAAAAGCCCGGGTTTTGACCGGGCCGGGCTTTTCGGGCTTTGACTTTGACCGGGCCGGGCCGGGCTTTCCGAAAATGTCAGAGCCTGTTTGGGCCCTCAAGGCGGGCCTAACCGGGCTTTTTTCGGGCCGAATCGGATCGGGCCGGGCTTTTTTCTAATTTAAATCTGATCAAGTATTATTAGAGATTTCGAAGAATACATGTGTTAGCAACTAGATCATCGTAAAAATGTATTAGTTTACATGGAATATTTTATGAAAACATTACTTCGTTGAAAACATTTAAGTTCGACAAAAAATAAACATGTTTAAAGAATAATATGTTTTATCATTGTTATGATAACAATGATAACAATGATATCCAAATATTCATAACAATGATATCCAAATATATATAATGTATTTATTATATCTTCTTTCATTATTTATACAATGAAGTATATAAATAATATTATTAATCACAAATATGTAAATATATATGTGTTTAAAGTATTATTTATATTTATAGTAAATGTGAATTTATAAATATATAAGAAAATATATTAGAATAATCAGATTATAATCGGGCTTTTTCGGGCTTTTAATCGGGCCGGGCCGAAGCCCGGGCTTTTAACCGGGTCGGGCCGGGCTTTGCCTAAAAATATAGGGCCCGTCGAGGCCCGAAGCCCGGGCCGGGACCGGGCCGGGCTTTGACCGGGTCGGGATTGACCGGGCTTTGACCGGATCGGGCCGGGCAGATTTTCGGGCCCGGGCTTTTTGTGCATCTCTAGTTGTATGTAATGAAATTAGGATTAAATTTTGAAGAGGTGAGACACAACAGGTAGGGTTGCACAAAGTTCAAAAATCGAAACCCCGACCAGATCGAAGATCGGATTTTTTCAGAATTATGGACCGAGGACGGGATCGGTTCTATCCGGTCTTGATACCGGACCGGACCAGAAAAACCCGGATTGGACCGGGACCAGATCGGTATGGACCGGTTTAATTAATATTTATATAAAAAAATTATTTATATAATTTATTTTAATTTATTTTCCAAATTTATATACATTACAAATTTTGTTACTTGGTACGCCAATAAAAATTTAAAAGAAAGTACATATTTTATTATTTTAAAAGTAAATATAAAATCTTAAGAGTATGAATATCAATATTTTATTATATGAAGTACGAAATTTAGTAATTTAAAGTGTAGTATCGATCTATTTTGTTATATGAATTTATAATCTATTTACTTGGATCAATAAAATATGATATGGGTAAAAAGTTAATATTTATATATGATCTTATAAGACATAAACTAAAGGTAAAACAATTATATATATGAATTCAGGTCCATTCAGGTCTGGACCGGATTTTTCAGGTCTTGGACCAGACCGAAGACCGGATTTTTTTTAATTATAAGGACCGGGGACCGGACCCGGTCCAGTCCAGGTCTTAGACCGGTAGACCCGGTCCGGTCTGGGTTACAGGTCAAGACCGGAATTCTGTGCAGCCCTAACAACAGGTGGAGAGGGAGAGAGAGGGGTAGGGAGAGTGGGAGGGGGACCAAAATTTTGGTTTGGGGGGGATTAGAATTAGGGGAAGTTTTTTGTTGTAACTTGTAATAGACGGGAAATTGTATCATTGCAATTAGACAGTTACTGTAGCCATTTTTATTATTTTTTAAAAACTAAGATTATACAACGGTTACATGTTTAACAGATGTAGTTGTCATGTAGCATTTTTTCATATTTTAAAAACTGAGATTAGACAACGGTAAACCGATGTCTAAGAAATTTTTAACATCGTTTAAAAATTAAGCAATGTTAAAACATCTTTTACTATCGGTGGTTTTTCCAACCAATGTTAAACGGGTGATGTCTATTACTCTGTTTCTTGTAGTGTTGCATCCAAAAACATGAAGAAAGTTCAGTGTTGGTGTGACGGCCTCAACCCCGGGGTCAGGAGTTGACATCACTAATATATAACAGACCACAAATATAAATTACTAATTAAAACATTATTATACCAACACGACCCCAAACCAAGATCCAATACAGGTTCAAGTATTATTCTAGTTACAAAACTACAACTAACTTATTTAACGAGTCTGACACTCTAACTTATTACAACAACTCATCATACCTCATGGTCTAATACAAACTACCTCGGAGGAGCCGGGACCGGAGGGGGCTGACACTCTATTCTGCCAAGGTTTGACTGGTCTTCTAGGAATCTGCAATATATAAATACAAAACAAGTTGCAAGGGTGAGCAATCAATTGTTCAACAATACCACTATATGAATAACAAGTAAAGCAGTTTATAAAAACATGTATAGGAACAGAAATCATAACTCATTTATAAAAACAAGTAAAATAGGTATAAACTGGATATTATCAACTATCATGCTTTGTAAAACGTAACATCAGTTGTGTGCTGTGTGAATACCAGAGTCCAATTTTAGCATAGTATTTTATTTATAAAGTTATTGTTCCAATACAGGAAACACAAAATCATCCGTTTCGTTACAGGAACCACTAAACCAAAATCAGATATATAATTGGACGAATCTAAGGAACAACTGATCAGTCTATCCTACCACAAAGCTGTTCCGAAACTTAGAGACTAGCTAGGTCTCTGTCACGCTAGACTAAGCGGTTTAAATAGGGTGCACAACCGACTTAGCCTCTTACGTAAACCCGCTGGGCCGTTACGGGCCTCTTACGCAACCATCCAATATCTGATTCGTTTTATCCAGTTTCCAAAATCACTTATACCTATCTCTTTTAAATAATTATATCATAACACACTTTCCAAAACTTTTCCATTTTTAATCACAATTTAGAGATAGGCATTTTCAGAAGTTACTTTTCCCCAAAATACAATTTAAACAAATATTTTTTAAATACAGGGGATACATAACTTAAAATGTTCTGTTCCACTACGTAAATCAAATCACAATTATTCATATACACTGAACTGTAAAAGATTATTCAGGGGTACTTGCCTTGCGAAGGTTTACAACTATACTAGCTCGACTTTAAACTGACTTTAACTCTCGAGTCCTTCGACTTGAACCTACAGAATCGAAACATCCTAGGTTAGACGACCAGTTATGCTTGACACATCCTCGCTAGACACTTACCCAAATGATAACAATTCCCGACCCGAACTTATACGTATAATATAGTACACGTAATAATAATACACATAACAATCAGGGTTCGATTAGTATTTATTTAAATTTATACGCTCGAATCGTATTTAAAATAATTTTCAGAAAAATTGGACAACAATTCCTCTATTTATAGGCCTACCCGTCGACATATCATCGACGTCAAATTCCAAACAATTCACAATCCACAATTTATAACTCCATACGACTCGCAACACAATTACTTATTTAGTTTCAAAAATAATTTATACGAATCATTTTATTTGTTTTAAATATTTAGGACTCAGATAAAAATCATCACTGTCCGCTCGTAAAAATTCATCACGGACGGTGGTAAAATTTTCGAGGCGCCCGATTATTCAGTTTCCAACACAAAAATTCCACCGATAATTAAATCGAATTCCCGCACGAAATTGTATTTAATTTCACAAAATCACTCAAAATCATTTCTGGAGAAAATAGGAATTTGCGAATTAGTAAACGAGCAACAGGAGCAAGAATAAAGCCGAAATAAACACAGCACAAACACAGCCCACACGTGCCACCGCACGCACACGGTACAGCACCACACCACATACACGCAAAACGCACACACGCAAAATGCACACACACCTACACAATCACACACAGGCACACACAATTACACACACATATATACACAATTGTATATATATATACACCAAGAAATCAGAATCGAAATCGAGGCCAAGCAGCCGGAGAATCACGGAAACAGCGACGGAGCAGGAATCAAGAGAACCGATGAACAAGAAAGGGAAATAAAGGAGAGAACAATGAGAGGGTGTGAGAGAATTAAGAAGAAGAGAGATTATCCGAGAGAGAGACAAAGGAGACAGGGTGCGGGGGTGAAAGAAAGGGGGATGGTTTTTTATTTATATTTTTTTATTACAACTTCTGCTGATCAACACGTATCAAAATACAAAGGATACGTGTCAATTCTTTATATAAGAAATTGACACGTGTCCTAACAATACCCGACGACCCAAATTCGAATCCGAAATATGTATATTTTAACAAACTACTGCATGCCCAAAATTCAACAAAAAATTACAAATGAGATACCAAAATTCTCGAAATATTTGGAAGTTAATAAAATAAAATTTTCATAATTTTTAAACCGTTTTTGAGATGCAACTCGTATCCGCATTTTACGATTAAACGGGACAACGCGCGAATGAATTTAATCCCAAAAATGTCCAATTTTTTTTTTAAATTCTCAGAATATTAAAACCTTAATAAAATATGAATTTCATAATTTTTGAAGAATTCTGGAAATAAATACTGATTTTTACAAATAAATGCAATCAGAATATCATTTAGAGGTAAATAATTAATGAAATATTAATTTCTAAATTTTGTAAAATCCCAAAAATAATTATTGAAATTATAAAGTCATAAAACAATTTTAGAGACAATCCAAATATTTATGCAAATAAATTTGCAATAAATCCACTTTTAAAAGTGAAAACAAAATACTATGGCTCAATAATTAATTATGCAAATAACCCTGTATACCAATGAATCACACATACATAATAACAAATAACACACATCTGACAGAACTTATACACATATTTTATTTATTTAATAATTCAATAATTACACATTTAAATAATACGAAAATACTCGAGTTGTTATATCCTCCCCCCTTAAAAAGATTATGTCCTCGGAATCTTAACTAATTAAACAAATGAGGATATTTGTCAAGCATATCTGACTACAATTCCCAGGTAGACTCTTCTACTCTAGGATTTCTCCAAAGTACTTTTACTATAGGAATAGACTTATTTCTAAGTACACGCTCTTTACGATCTAAAATCTGGATTGGCCGTTCTACATAGGACAAATCTGACTGAAGTTCAATTGGTTCATACTCAATTACTTGATTCGAATCAGGGATATACGACTTCAACATGGATACATGGAACACATTATAAATATGCTGCCACTGCGGCGGCTACGCTATCTCGTAAGCAACCTTTCTTATTCGCTTCAAAACTTCAAATGGCCCTATATATCTGGGGCTAAGCTTACCCTTCTGTCCAAATCGAACTAACCCTTTCCAAGGTGATATCTTCAACAATACCAATGACCCTACTTCAAAGTTCATATCCTTTCGATGTAAATCTGCTTTCTTCCTCTGTCTATCCTGGGTGGCTTCCAACCTTTTCCGAATCAATGCTACTGTATCTTTAGTCTACTGTTCTAGCTCAGGTCCTAGTACTTTCTTATCTCGTAATTCATCCCAATACAAAGATGATCTGCACTTACGTCCATATAGGGCTTCATAGGGTGGCATTCCGATGCTAGCATGATAACTGTTATTATAGGAAAACTCAATCAACGACAGGTCATCCCAATTTCCCTTGAAATCTAAAACACAAACCCTTAATATGTCCTCTATTGTCTGAATCATTCTCTCACTTTGGCCATCTATCTGAGGGTGATAAGCGGTGCTCATGTTTAGCTTAGTTCCGAGACACTCTTGAAACTTAGTCCAAAATCTTGAATTAAATCTTGGGTCTCGGTCTGATATGATGGACACAGGAACTCCATGCCTGGTTACTATTTCATCCAAATATAACTTAACTAACTTTTTCAAAGAATATCTTTCGTTGATAGGGAGGAAATATGTGGACTTTGTCAATTTGTCGATCTTAACCCAAATAGCATCATAGTTCGACTTCGTCTTTGGCAATCTCTTCCCATTTCCATTGTGAAATCTCTAAATGCTGCAACAATCCACTTGGCCTTTGATATTCTGCTTTTATCGTCTGGAACACACGACATTTGCTAACCCAATTTGAAATTTCCTTCTTCATTCCTGGCCACCAGAAGTTCTTCTTCAAATCTTGATACATCTTGGTACTTACCGGGTGAATAGAAAACCTAGAATTATGAGCTTCTCGTAAAATCTCATTCTTCAATTCAGTCATATTGGGAATCCATATTCTTGAAGAAAACCTGAACATACCTTTGCTATCCTTTTGAGTACAAACTTCTTCTCCAGTCAAATTATGCAATCCTTGATTCATAACTTCCTTTTGACATTTTCTTATTCTTTCTATCAATTCTGGAGGAAAAGTGATTTCATACAATTGCTCTTTATTACCTTCCGGCATTCGAATTTCAATTTCCAGTTTTTCCAATTCCCTTGCTAGTTCCTCAGAAACTTTGATCTCATTCAATCTTTCTTTCCTGCTTAAGGCATCTGCTACCACATTGGCTTTTCCCGGATGATAGTTGATGGAACAATTGTAATCCTTGATCAGCTCCAACCATCTTCGTTGTCTCATATTTAAGTCCTTCTGGGTGAATATGTACTTTAAGATTTTATGATCCTTATAGATGTCACACTTCTCTCCGTACAAGTAATGCCTCCATAGCTTCAATGCGAACACTGTTACTTCTAATTCCAAATCATGCAATGGATACTTCTGCTCATGGGGTTTTAACTGCCTGTACGCATAAGCAATAACTTTATCATGTTGCATTAACACACAGCCTAAACCTTTCAAAGAAGCATCACTGTAGATCATAAAATTTCCCGTTTCATCTGGCAATGCTAGAACTGGGGTTGTTACTAATCTTCTCTTCAACTCTTGGAAACTCTCTTCACATTTCTCAGTCCAAACAAACTTTTCATTATTCCAAGTTAGCCTGGTCAATGGAGTTGCAATCTTGGAAAAATCTTTTACAAATCTCCGATAGTATCATGTTAGTCTAAGAAAACTTCTAACTTCTGTCGGGGTCTTCGGTTGCTTCCATTTGGATATAGCTTCAATTTTCACGGGATCCACTTTAATACCATCCTTACCCACTATATGCCCCAAAAACTGGACTTCATCCAACCCAAATTCACATTTTGAAAACGTAGCGTACAACCGCTTGTCTCTCAGCCTTTGTAGGGAAATCCTTAGATGTTCGACATGGCCGTTTTTAGTCTTCGAGTAGATGAGGATGTCATCAATAAATACAATAACAAACTTATCCAAGTACTCCTTATACACCCGGTTCATTAAATTCATAAAATATGCTGGTGCATTGGTCAATCCAAATGACATCACTAAGAACTGATAATGTCCATACCTGGTTCTGAATGCGGTCTTTGGTATGTCTTCAGGCTTATTCTTCAGCTAATGATAGCCCGATCTTAAATCAATCTTTGAGAAACAGCACGCTCCTTTAAGCTGGTCAAACAAGTCATCAATCCTAGGTAGGGGATACTTATTTTTGATGGTTAACTTATTTAATTCTCGATAATCAATACACAATCTCATACTTCCGTCTTTCTTCTTTACAAATAATACTGGTGCGCCCCACGGAGATACACTTGGTCTAATTACTCCCTTATCCAAAAGTTCCCGGAGTTGCTTAGCTAGTTCGTTCATTTCCACTGGAGCCATACGATAGGGAGCCTTTCAAACTGGTTCTGCTCCAGGAATTAGGAATAGAAAACTCAATATCACGATCTGGTGGCAATCCTGGAAACTTATCTGGAAAAACATTTGGAATTCCCTAACTATTGGAATCTCATCCAGATTAGGTGCCTCTTCCTCGGTGTCTACAATATGGGCTAAGTAGGCTTTACATCCTTGTCTCAACAATTTCTTTTCTTCCAATATCGAGAGAAATTTATTTTCATGTTTTGTCCTTGGTAACTTATCTTGACATTACTCTTTGTGTACAGCGAGATTTTCTTTTTCTTATAATCAATACTTGCCTTATGCTGGGATAACCAATCCATTCCTAGAATCACATCAAATTCTCCTAACTCAAAGGGTATTTGGTCCGCTGAAAAGGAATGCCCATGGATTTCTAGTCGATACTTAGGACAAAATTGGCTTATTAAAACTTTATCCTGATTGACCACTTATATGGTCAAGGGCTCAACTAAATCTTCCAATATTAAATCCATTTTATTTAAACATTCTTTTGATATAAAGGACTTAGACACTCCCGATTCAAACAAAACTTTAACAGTTACGGAATTAAGAGAAATCGTACCTGCAACTACATTCGAATCCTGAGCATTAGATCTCTTGGTAATCTTCATGGTTCTGGCTCTTGCTGTGTTGGTTGCCGATCCTTGAGATGCACTACCTCATACGCTGCCCTGAGTAACGACCTTACAGTTTCTGGCAATGTGTCCAACCTTCCCACACTTGAAGCGGGTAACTCCGGGATTCCCTAAACTACACTCTAACGCGTAACGACCTTTATGCTTCTTGGACGTCCTTTATGCACTGGCCACTATGCTTCTTGCCACACGACTTACATTTCACTACTGGTTTGATTGACTGTGTTGGGGTAGAAGCAACTGAGGTGACACTTGGTCTCACATGAGGGAAACCTTGTCTTCTGAATCTCTTGTTCCTATTTCGGCCAAACCGCCTCGGAAACTTCTGAATGGATTCCTCTTGATCCGCCTTGTCAGTAACACTTTCGGACTTTCTTTTCTTATCGCCATTTTCTTTGACGGCCAGCTTCTGATCACTCTCAATCACTAGGGCGGCCTGAACTACGGTAATATACGTCTTAAGCTGCAATTCCACAACTCCACTATGAACTTCAGGCATCAATCCTTGTTGAAACCTTCTTGCGTTTTGAATCTCTGTAATCACATACCCAAGGGCTAACCGGGCCAATTCTGTAAACTTGGCCTCATATTCCGACACACTCCTCTCACCTTGTTTTAATTCCAAAAACTCCACTTCCAATTGATTCTGTTGACAATCTAGAAAGTATTTCTCTAAGAACAACTCCGTAAATCTGGTCCACGAAACATGACCTTCTCCTTCCAATGCACGCGTGGATTCCCACCGAAAATTTACTCCACCCTTGAGAAAATAACTAGCGTAATCCGTCTTAGAATTATCGCTGACCTGAATAAGGGTAAAAGCCTTCTCCATTTCTTTAAGCCAAACTCTAGCAGCAACAGGGTCTACTTCGCCTTTAAATTCTGGGGGTTTGACAGAATGGAAAGATTTGAAACTAACGGTTTGGTTCGGCTCTTTTTGCTGATGATGATGTTGAAGCTATAGTTGTTGCTGTTGAATTTGTTGGTGCTGTTGTTGTATGAATTGTTGTTGTTGTTGCTGCTGTTGCAAAAATTACTGTTGCTGCTGCTGGAATTGTTCTTGCTGCTGAGCCATCTGATTAGACTGTTGGCGCAACAAATCTAGCAATTCACCCATGGCTGGGCCCCATCAGAGTTTCTACTAGAGGAATTGGATGGCATATTCTTCTTGGGCGGCATTCTCCTAAAACACAATAAAAAAAGTTTTATATGAAAATTGTGCCCCCGGGTAGCAACATTTTATACATCAGGAGAATGCTACCACAATACAATATTCCCCTCCTTATTTATTTGGGGTCCACCCACGATCCAAAGCTAAATTTAACAAAACCAGCAAGAAATACAACAATAAAAGTAACAATAATAACAACAGTGCAAAAATAAAAGTCAACAACAACTTTTATATAAAATAACTACAATACAACAGCAGTACGAAGATCCAACCAACAACTACAATGCAACATTAATAATAGAACTGGGTACACAACAAAATTGGTTGTCATAGTAGCCTCCGCCTAATACATGCTACACCAACATAATATACATATAAAACAACTACAGAACTCCTGAAAACCAACTTCGAGCTCTGTCTATCACTGATGCCCCTCTGCTCTAACCACTGCCACTACCGCTGCCACCAATAGTCCCTAACTCGAACACCAACCAGTTAACCAGATCCTGGTACTGACTGGACCTGAACTCGGAGTTAATAAAAGGGTCAATAGACCTAGCTCTCTCAACAACAATCTGAGTCAAAGACCTCACTCGGGCCTGAATATCAGGTGAAGGGGAAGGGATGCCCTGGAAAGGTCCAACTGGTATCCGGTCAAGATGCGCGGCCAGCTCCGGGCTCTGCTATCTAATAAAGGACCTGTTCACCGCCCGGTGAACAAGGTAGGGAATCAGGGAAGACACACCTGTAGAAGCAGATATAGGGAATAGAGGTCTAGAGGAAGAAGAGCTAGGTCCACAACCTGGTGGAAAGTCCTTAACAGCAGATACTGACCTCTGTACCTAACAAGGATGGGCACTAGGTCCTGGCATACCTCTCCGTGCAAATAGAAGAACTGGTGGGGGAGGCAAAGGAGTCTCCTCAGCTATAACGTTTAAGGTCCTCTCAGAGTCTGAACTGTCTGAATCTGATCTGTTCTCCCGGGATGAAGAACTGGAAATCACTATGGGCCACTGTCAACAATATAAATATACAGGAAAGACGCAATAAGGTTTAGGTAGTTCCATCAAACATCAATAGATTCCAGGGTAACGCCTTCCTTGGCTGATGGGCTTTTTCTCCTTCAACGAATGAGCTTCATCATCCGTTGATTCAACATTTGTTGATAGACCATCAACTAAATCTAAGTTCAGTTTCTTTTTGTCTTTCTTCTAGGCTTCTTCATAAAATGATTCAATCCCTCGAACTTTAGCAATTTGAGCACTAACATCCCGAGAGGATTTCCATGCCTTAATAACTTCTTGTTCTCGTTCAAGCTGCTTTCACAGAATTTCTTCTTTCATCAAAGACTCTGTTAACTCTTCTCCAGAAATTTTACACTAAATTTTCAAATTTTCAAACTCAATAAATTGAGTTTCTAACATAACATTTTTATCACTCAAAAACAAATTATTCTCTTTAATTCTACTGGTCTCTTTTGTGAGTGATTTAAGTGGGACACACAAATGATACAATTCAGTTGATATTTCATTAATAGCATTATAGCATTCATCTTTAGAAAGTTGTGAAAAAATTGGTAGTGATTACCTGATTGCTATATGAGCTAACCTTTGTTTTATCTGACTTGGCCATGAAAGCAAGGTTGACATAGTTCATGTTTTCATTTGCATCATCTCCATCAGCTGCCCAGTCATTTTCTTGAGTTATGAATGCCTTCTCTTTCTGTTTGAGTAATTCAAAATATTTATTTTTGTAGTCTATAGGCTCAAACCTTTTCTTTTCAGAATTTGGCATTATGCACAAAATGACCACTTAGCCCACACTTGAAACTTTTAAATTTGGTTTTGTCAACCATGTTTCTGTTAGGCTTCACAACTCCAGAACTTTTCTTGAATTTAAACTTTACAAATCTTCTAGACAGAAAGGCTGGATGCTCATCAACTTCATCCATGTCATCTTGACTTAGGCAGTCTTCATCTTTAGCCATCAACCCTTTTCCCTTACCTATCTCAAACCTGCCTTCATACACATTAATGTTTGGTGCAGGTTTAACAGCTTCAACCTCCATTTCCACCATTCTCTTATGCTCGGCTACTAATGCCACATACCAACCTTTCTTCCTTCTATTCTCTATTAGCTCATCTTGTTCCATTTCAAGTTCATAGGTCTTCAAAATTCCATACAATCTCTCAAGAATAAAATCTTTGTACTCTTGAAATTTCTCTGAGAGAGTGTTATTGGCTTCCATTCCTTTGGTAAAGACCTTAGAAATTTTAAGTTGGAATCCTTGGTTTGGTAGACTCTTCCATACAACTTTAGTCCATTCAATAGCTTTTGAAATCTACTGAAAGTATCATTCAAGGACTCACCATCTTCAAAATGGAAGTGTTCATATTGTTTTATGAAAAGATGCATTTTGTTTTCTCTGACTTGCTCAGTTCCCTCACACGGAACTTGAACTATGTCCCAAACATCCTTAGCAGTTTTGCAATTTATGACATTGCCAAATATGTCTTGATCAAGACCATTGAATAAAATATTCATGACCTTTTTATCTTTATGGACTTCTTCAATATCTTCATGAGTCCATTCTGCTTTAGGCTTTGGAACCGTTTATTCATTTCCAGTAGCATCAACAACATCTGTTGCAACCTTAAGAGGAATAAGAGGTCCATTTTCTATGCAGTTGACATATCATTCATCTTGAGAGAGTTGATGGAGGTTCATCTTCACTTTCCAATGATGATAGATGTCTTTGTCCAGAATTAAAATCTTTAATTCAACATCCTTCTTGCTCCTGTTGTTTGATTGTTTTGACCTTTAAACTCTTTGTATGTTAAGAGCTTGCTCTGATAGAAATTGTTATTTCCCAACAATACAACAACAAAATTACAGAAGGAGGGGGGGTTGAATAAAATTCTGGTTTCTTTTATTTTCTGAAAAACTCTTTATTAAATATACAACTGTGTTTTTGAATAAGCAAGAATGCAGATAAAGCTTCCGAAGTATTCAACTCACACAAAGTAAATAAACACAATATTTAAAAACTTTCTGGTGGATTTATCTTTCCACCTGAGTTGTATATTTGAAAAAATCTCTGTGAAGCAAATTGCACACAGCTGCTTACAAGTATTTTCTTATAACTTTGAACTTGAGAGTATGTTCTAAAGATACAGCTTGCTAAAGTCTTGAGTTCTTACTTGTTATCTAAATACTTGCTATACGTGATTTATATTGAACCAAGTTTACATGTGAATTAACAAGAATAATATTCCTAATAGCTAAGTCCATGCACATGCTTCTTTATCTCTCTGTCCAATACAATCCAAGAAAGATATAACATCTTTGAACGACCTTGTTTTGTATGGAAATGGAAATGCTTCATTTTCTTCTAAAACCTGTAACCAGGCTGCCACATTCCTTTTGTGCACTATCAGCTCACGTGACTCTGTCAACCTTTGTCAAGTCACTATCAACTAGTATCTTATTGATTATCTGTTGAAGCTTTATTGATGTTATCAGTTGAAGTTTCATTATTGTCATCCATTGACACTACACTAGTGTCGTCCATTTAAGCTTTCTTGATAGCATCCGTTGAAGCTTTATCTGATATCAGTTGAAGACCTCTTGACTAGCTTATCCATTGAAGGCATATTGAGTCATCCATTGAAACTTATAGTTTAGCAGTTGAAGATGTTTTCTTAGCAGTTGATACTCTTTCACTTATACAAAATTACAAGGCATTTTATATCTACACTTAGCCTACCTATTTTGTATATTTTGCTAGTAGTCAACATGACTTACAAAATACTATAACTCCCAAATCCTTCAGCTGTCATAGTGTACAGAATGTGCTACATACTTATTCATATAAACTACTTCTTCAACGAATAGACAGACTATGGTTATCCATTAAAGGCTACTAAATGACACTTAACGATTCTACTTAAGGTGTTTTGGTGAGTTATCATAAAGACTACAATATATTCCTAATATATATCAAAGAAAAATTTACTACTAAAATAGATCCTTATAATAACAATTAATTTATAGACATTTATGACATTTTAATACACAATTCAATTTTTTTAAAATATTATTATTTGATAAATAAAAAGGGACAAGAAAATGATTTATGAACAACGTTGCCTTTGAAGTATACAATTGCATGTTAGGCATTCAGGGCACAAATGCAACGGAAAATAAAAATTTTGAATCCCTACCGCAAGATCTATGTATAATGACTGGATAATTGTGGAGAATAGGATCATGTACCTTAATAAAGCTTTCTATATGATTGTTATGGAAGTTCTGATCTTGATGAATCACATCAGCCCTCCTTGCGAAGATCTGCTTTCCAAGGTATCCACATGAACGTACAATCGTCCAACGATCACCGGAGCCGGTACCAAAAGATTTGGTTGCCTCTTCCTCTCTCTCTTTCTCTCTAGCCTCTCTAAGATATAGAGTTGTTAGCGTTTTTCTCAAAAAATGTAATATCACTAGTAACCCTAAAAATATACATCTTGATGTATATATAGGGGAAAGAGATTAAGGCCTAACCCTAAACTAATGGGCTTCTGAAAATAACCCATTGTGATTTCGGGTTTGTTTTATTACTATTAAATTCGAATTCTAATATATATATTATTAATCAAGTCTCACTTATTTAATTTAATAATTAAATACAAATTAATAATAATAATAAAATATTTAAATTCATAATTTAAATAACACTCCGTTATAAACGTTCTTTGTGTGTGACCCTTATGGTTATTATTACGTTGGCAATAATTTTATTTTCTAATAAAATTATAAACAATGAGTGGTATCTAGTAATAAATCATTTCTACCCAAGCGATAATAATAATTGGTGATTCAATTAAACCTTTCGTGAATAATATATAATGTAATATAATCCCTTTAGCCTTATATTATAGATCAAACTCGAGGCATGCATTATGTCATCCTATGTTAACGTTTAATCCTTGTTTCCTTGATTATGAGTAAACTATTAAACAAATCAGTATTTGAGCACGGCCATGCATTTTATAGTCTTACTCAATCAAGAGGCCACTAATATCACTCCTTTAATATAGGATGACTAAAATCCCATCTAGGTCATTCATATTTCTGATACGATTCATAATATACCTAATGTCTACTTTTATTATTACCCGCTCAATGATAACTTTCAACAGTATCAAAGTATATTAATTCTCGTACAGAAATATAATGAATTCAGGTCTAAGTATCAATACATCATTATCACTGTGAGATTAACTTATGACACTATAAATATGTGGTATCTCACAACGGGTCAATCCAGTACCATGTATCTAATACATGTGCATGTGTTTTGACTTTAATATCACCATACCTATGATCAATAAGATGTGATCATCAGTCAACAAACACACTAGTCTCAATGTATGTATTATCGTCCTTTAACAATAATACTTGACTATGGACCTTTAGGAATATTAATACTATTCTCATAATCTCATTTTTAAGTCACGTACTTAGAAATATAGATTTACATATCATATTCCAATGACATTTATTAATCTAACATTTTATCGCAGAAAATAAAGATATAATAAATTACTAAAGAATAATCTATAAAATCATAATTAATAATCCAAATGTCTCATAAAATAAACATAATAGTGTTGTATCTAGGGCACACACATTAAAATTGCGAACATTCTAACCCTCTAGGGTCATTTTGGTAAAAATTAAGAAAAAAAAAGATTTAAGTGTACAAATCTCATAGTTGAAGGGTTAAAATATATAAATTTTTTGTTCAGGGGTTTATGTATACATTATGTAATATTTTAAGAGTTAATTATAATAAAGCCAAAAAATAAACTATAAATTTTTAAACTTGTACAGTGCATGCACAAGTGAACACAAACATTACTTAAATAGTTTTTAAACTGTTTTAAATGAATCGGTTATTGGTTCTAAACATACCAAAAAATTTGAATCAAACCGATCATTAATATAAACTAGGATATAAACCCACGCTACGCATGATACGAAAATTATTTAATAATTATGTATTTAATTACGTTATGAAACGAGATCAATTATTTGACGATTGATACTATAAATTAAAATTTGTGAGTTATATATTGCATAATCATTAACATAATCATGTTTAACGTGACAATAAATTGTTTTTGTTATATATCTTTTATGTTATAGTATATAGAAGAGATTATTGTGATACGTAAAAATGGTCCATAGATAATTGGCTTAAAAAGTCATGTTTTATTTTATTTTAACAATTATAATAATTAATATAAAATAAAATGTTAATTAAGTAATATTTATAAAATACCAAATAAAGTGGTTGAGTTCAAATAACTTTTTTTCCCATACAGGTCTATTATAAAAGTGTTGAGAAACTATTTGGATCATAAATTTTAACTAATGAATAAAAATGATATTTCAATAAATATGTATTATATTTATATATATCATTTGCCGTTAAAGGATGAAATCTCATGATACAAATGATCCTTTAAATTGAATATAAATTATATTTAGGTGATTACAACTTAAATTCAAGTACGGGCCGAGAGATAGTATTTAATTTTGTATTTTAGTTTGCTAAAATAAAAAATAGTTGAAACTAACAAAAACGACATTTGATCGATAAAAAAGCGAGTTTAAGTGAGAACTTAACTATATTGAAGACAAAAAATATAATATATTTTAAATATTTTAGATTGTTCATTTTTTAATCAAAATTAATAAAATATTATATATTACTTTTGTAGAAAAAGAGATTACCAGCTATATATAAAAATTAATTTATTATTATTCATAATTCTAATTAAATTACCCGCGCGTTTAAAATTTTTATTTTAAAATTACTATAAATATTAAAAATAATTTTATCATTTTAAAATAATTTGATAACAATATTAATAGTTGTTTAAAAAATTGTGATAATTTACATGAGTTATTAGTTAGAAAAATGCTCTTAGTATACATATAAAATTTTAATAATCATAAAAAAATAGAAAACTAACAAATGAACGTGATCCTTCCAATCAAAAAATTACAAATTTTAAATACATAAAGAGGACTAGCAGTTTAGTATTAGTTTAAGAATTTATTTAATTAAAATATTAATTTATTTACGTATAATATAATAAAATAAAAATTGTATAATTTCTCGATTGATTTACTCGGTCAAGGTCGCGTTAGTTAAATTTAATAGGAGAAAAATATCTTGTTGATTAAATTTGATAGAATTGGTTAGATATTATTTATTCTTATATAAAATTTAAAACATGCCTATTTTAATTTTATAAAGATTCTACATGTAAACCTAAATATCTATAAATTTTCATAACTTAATACGGTTCATTCACTAATACCGAGAAATAATTTCTCCAAAAATTAAAATCCGCTAAACTATACTTACCCGAAAATAAATGTCATTGATATTAATGAACAATAAAAATGACACAATATAAATCATTTCATCATCATTTCACCTTAAAATAGTCATTATCATATTAGTAATTATAATTTATATTGAAATATTAATTATAATGGCAAAAAGTAACTTTACTAAACTTTTATATAGGTTAAAAATAAAATAAACTTAATACATAATTAATAAATGTAATTAATAAGTATTAAGATACTATTAAATGCAAGGAATATTTTTTAAAATAAAAAAAGTCAAAAAAATAAAAATTAAAGAAAAGAATTTGAAAGATTTTGAGAGTTTTCCGATCCACTCCCCTGCTATTATAATATATATAGATAAGTTAATTAAAATTATGTTGAATTTATGTGTACATATGTACTATTTGTAATGGACAAAGAAGGTTTAGGAATCTTTGATTAATCGTATTTAGAAGTGTTATGAGCACATCAAGTGCTTGCATGCAACTAGTATAAATAAGATGAATTTAATAACCTTACGTACACTTTTAAATATGATAAAATGTACTTCCAAATATACCTATTTAATATTTAAATTTTGATTTTAATTATTTTAGTGAATAATATAATTTTTTAGCCTTTAATATATATTATTTTATTTTAGCCCTTAATTATTTTAGATATTAATATATGAGAATAATGTTTACCAGATTAATGCAGGGAACTTACTTGAGAATGTAGGTAATTTTTAGTATAAAATAGTAATGGCATTTTTGTAAATGTATGTGATTTTCTGTAATTAAAACAATACCCTCATATATGTAAGAATTTTTTTTATCTCAGTTAAGTTTCCTGAGAAAAACTCAGAAACATTATTCTCCTAATATATATAATATCTGTATATTTTATGTCTGCGATCATTAGATGATATAAAAAACACGAATGATCCATGATTAAAAGAGGAGCTCTTAGTGTCTCATCTGCTCTTTGTAGATAATTGTTATTTCCTCTTTAAATCAACACTGAATAGAAGCATATATCATGACAGACATTTTGAAGAAATATGAGAGACGTACGTGATTAATTTTGCTAAATCAAGTGTTACTTTAGATCCAAATACTGTTGTAAAAGACATGTTAAGGGTGTGTAAAAAATTGTAAGTTCAGGAAGAAGATAACCCTAACCCATGCATGCCAATGTGTGTGGTGAACGCTAAATCCGAGGAATTTGATTTCCTTAATGACAGAATAGAACACAAGTTACAGGATGGTTGATGAGACGTCATTAATATATTGTTGAGTATAATTCTAACTACACAGCAACAATGGCCGTTATATATATAATAACAAGAACATGGCAAATAACCAACTAACGAAATAATATACGAAGGCAATAACAAATTATAAAGACTGTAATTGATAAAGAAAGTAAAGAAAATTTATCTCTTATGGCTTTCCAAATTCTGATAAGAAGAAAAACACAACAGCTGAGTCGCCAAACCCTTCAAGAGGACTTGACTGTTCTTGAAGAGATTATTGCCCCCCACTTAAGCTGTGATGGAATGCAACAATATCGCTTTCAGGATAAAACAGCAACAGATCAATCTGGTCACAGAACCAACAATGATCAACGACGACTCGCACCTCAGTTTGCCCAAAAAACCTATGCAACTCATATATGTTTGCGAGGTAGGCACCGAGACTTGTATCATTTTAATCTCAAGTATACCTCTCAATATATAGACATCTCAAATTGCTCTTCTTCTATTTTACTCGATGTGGTACACCAAGTAACAAAACAGAAAAAGTAAACAAAATGGGTTTTCCTTATTATTTATATTATATCCTGATTAATTAATATTAATATTACAAAATATATTCAGAGTATGATTAAAATAATCCTTACTCAATATATTTTATATTAATAATTAAATAATCAATATAAATAATTAAACTTGTAATAGAAAAGAAAAATATAAGAGTTCCCACTAGCACTAGGTCACACAAGCATTCCACTTATGCTAGTAGTTGTAAACAACACTAACACAAGATGCTATATAAACTCATTATCTTTCTTTTACAATACCAATGTGGGACAAAATCCCCATAACCCATTACAATCAAACAACTTTGTCTCAATATATTCATGGATTCTTAGATCCAAATATGAAAGTCTAAGTCCTCATGTCAAGGAACAACCTCCAAGTGTTAGTTTCCGGAAATCAGATCAAGAACATATATAAAATATACCTCAGACTTTTCATTTTCTAACAATCCCCCACAAATCCATAATTAAATTGCATACCAGATTTTATCATGACTTGCTTTTCAGAGTCGGTACCCTCCCGGGTTTGAACCCTCCTAAGTCCTCTACTTCGATGGCTACCGGATACAGATGAAATGTTTCACCTTGAATCGTTATCCGTTGAGTGTAACCACACTCCATAGACGATGACAAGTCAAAGGCTATGGTGCCAATCTACGGCTTTGAGACGTTAATGGTCATGTCTCGATCCTGTTCGTCGAATATTTCGAGGAATAACCCTTTCCTCTAATTGCGACCACACAATTACATTCGCTTAGCTGGGCATCTCCAGAGATGTACTGCTATCATCTCATCAAACGACTTGACCCCATTCAGAGTTCAAATAATTCTTGCTAACCAGCAGTTCAAGTACCTCTTAAGATTTATAGGGGAGAGACTCAGATACATAAGTATCTAAATGTATATGGTAGATATACTACCAATTCATCCTTACAACTTGTTATTAACACATTGAATACACTTCGAGGGATCTCCTCTCAGGTGTATTAGGTTTCCGCTGTTGATGAATTATGATGGGTTACCAGTCCCATCCCCAACCTCGACTTAAGGACTATAGCATGCTCAATCCCTTTAGTCAGCGGATCAGCTATATTATCCTGAGCTCCTATGAACTCTATAGCAATAATCCTATCGGAAACAAGACACCTTATAGACTTTAGTCTAACTTGGATGTGTCTCTTTGTTTCAGCATTATACTTTACACTTATGACTTTGTCGATAGTTGTACGGCTATCACAATGAACAGAAATGGCAGGAAGCGGCTTGCTTACTACAGGTAACATACTCATGAGTCCATGTAACCATTCAGCCTCCATCCCCGTGGCATCAAGTGCACACAACTCAGCCTCAAAAGTAGACCGAGTAATCAAAGTCTGTCTAGAAGACTTTCAGGACACTGCTCCACCCGCAAGGGTAAACACATATCCAGTCACTCCATTGGAACCAGATTTCTTAGTTATCCAACTTGCATCACTGTACCCCTCGAGTACCCCCGGAAATCTCCGGTAATGCAAGCCAAGGGAAATAGTTCCCTTCAGATATCTAAGAACTCTATCCAGTGCCTCCCAATGAGTCTTGTTTGGACAACTTGTATATCTAGCCAACTTAGACACATAATAAGAAATATTTGGCCTAGTCACATTAACAAGATATTGCAAACTCCCAATAATCTAAGAATACCTTAACTGAGACACAGGAACTCCTGAACTATTCTTGACTAAGGTAACTTTTGAATCATATGGTGTACTAGCGATTCTACAATTTGAATAACCATACTTCTCAAGTATAGATTTCTCTATATAATGAGACTGTGACAAAGTTATTCCATCAGTTGACTGAGTCAACTTGATCCCAAGAATCACACTAGCCTCACCCACATCCTTCATCTCAAAGTACCTCTTCAAGAAACTCTTTGTCTCGTTAATAATCTCAATATTGGTTATAAAGAACAAGATATCATCTATATACAAGCACACGATCACACAATCATTACCTCTAACCTTATAGTAGACACACTTGTCACTTTCATTAACTGAAAACTCGAAGTCTAAAACAGTTTCATCAAACTTTTTATGCCAGTCTATAGGTGCTTGTTTAAGGCCATAAATGGACTTGACTAGTCTGCATACTCTCCTCTCATTACCAGAAGCAACAAATCCCTCAGGCTGATCCATATAAATCTCTTCTTCAAGGTCACCATGAAGAAAAAATGTCTTTACATCCATTTGATGGATGATAAGACCATGTACAGAAGCCAATACAATAAGCATTCTGATTGTTGTCATTCGGGTAACTGGAGAATATGTATTAAAATAATCAATGCCTTCCCTTTGCCTAAAGCCCTTAGCAACTAGCCTAGCTTTGTACTTATCTATTGATCCATCAGGGTTTAGCTTCCTCTTGAAGATCCATTTATATCCAATAGTAGAACACCCAGGAGGGAGATCAACTAACTCCCATGTTCCGCTTGAAATAATTAAGTCAATTTCACTCTTTACAGCGCCTTTCCAATGCCTTGACTCCGAAGAATCCTTGGCTTGACGGAAAGTTAAAGGCTCATCTTCGACATTATAAGTGATAAAGTCACTTCCAAAGTCCTTGACTACCTTTGCACACTTACTCCTTCTAGGTTCCTCTATTTCGTTAGGAGTAGAGCTTTTACCAGGATCCACCCCCACATTTGTCATCTTTTTCACATGATCAAGAATAGAAGTCGATGTGTCAGTGGGATCATCCTCAGAACTACCCAAAGGTATACCAGTCTTCATTGGGAATACTTCCTCAAAGAAAGTTGCATCACGAAACTCAACTATCGTATTCGCCACAATACAATCTATGTAAGATTTTAATACTAAAAATCTCATAGAGGTTGTGGTTTCAAGATAGCCCAGAAAGATACAATCAACAGTTTTCGGACCCAGTTTCTTTCTCTTGTATTCAGGGACAAACACCTTAGCAAGGCACCCCCGCACAAGAAGATACCTCAAACTTGTCCTACGCTTTCTCCATAATATATATGGTGTCTTGTCCATATATTTCAGAGGGACTCTATTCAGAATATGGCAAGCCGTATTCAGAGTCTCTCCCCACATGTACTTAGTCAACCCAGAATTAATTAGCATACTGTTAATCATGTCTTTAAAATTTCTGTTCTTTCGTTCTGCCAATCCATTAGACTCAGGTGTGTATGGTGGAGTAACCTCATGAACTATACCATTGTTTGCGCAAAATTCATTAAACAAGGTACTCGTATACTCACCACCTCTATCAGACCTCAAATGTTTAAGTACTTTGCCAATTTGTGTTTCAGCTTCATTTTTATACATAATGAATTTATCTAGTGCTTCATACTTATGTTTAAGCAAATAAACATAACAATATCTACTACAATCATCTATAAAGATAATGAAATATCTATAGTGATCCTTAGTCAACACACCACCAAATTCACATATGTCTGAGTGCACTAAATCTAACAAGTCTGAATCCCTAACAACATTATGAAAAGGTTTCCTTGTTTGTTTAGCAGTTACACACACTTGACACTTAGATTTCTTATCAATGGCGTACTTTGGAGTCAACTCTAAATTCATCATAATCTTTAGAGCACCAAAATTTAAATGACCAAGTCGTAAGTGCCACAAATCAGATGATTCCACACAATTAACAGAAGGTGCAACACTATCATTAATAAAACCACCCAAAACGGGTTCAACATTTATTAAAAACAAACCATCAGACAAGTAAACCTTGCCAAAGAATGTGCCAGTATGAGTAATAACTACTTTATTACACTTCAAAGAAAGTTCAAAGCCGTTTTTAACTAAACAACTTCCACTTATAATATTTCTACAAATAGAGGGAACATGATACACTCTAGTGAGAGATAGAATCCGCCCAGAAGCAAACTTCAGGTCCACGTTTCCTATTCCAAGCACTTGTGCAACACTAGCATTCCCCATCGTCACTGTCACTCAATGACTCTGTTGATAAAATACAAACAAGCTAATATCAGCACAAATATGTATATTAGCTACAGTATCAATCAACCACTCATGTGACAGATAAGTAGAAAGTAGTACAGGGTTGTAAGTAACATACCCATCATCGGTTCCAGAGGCAACAACCTCACCAATGACCATGTTAGCTACTGGCCCATTCGTGGTTCCAAGTCCAAGCATAGTATTTGCTTGAGCTACCACTCCAGCTTTCTTAGCTTTCTTACTTGGAAAATTCTTGCTCCAATGACCAACATGTCCACAAGACCAACACGGTTTGTTCGCCTTTGGTTTCTTAGCCTTGTTCTTGTCAAGTTTAGTGTTAGCCTTCTTAGTGACTACCTTTCTTTTCTGTCCTACAGTCACTACATTCACCTTCGAGCTCCCATGTTCCACAGGCAACACATGTCCCTGTTTGGACTTGTGCTGCTCCTGTACTGAGATGTCCAACATCAAGTTAGTCCATGTGATCTCTCCTTTCTATCTTTTCAGGGAGAGAGCAAACTCTTCCCAAGACTTAGGGAGCTTTTCAATCACAAACATCACTCGAAACTTTTCAAGCAAGACCATATCGGACTCACCCAAAGCATGAACCAAAATCTCAAACTCATGAACCTGTTCAGTCATGGATTTCCCATCCACCAACTTGAAATCAAGAAACCTAGCCACGGAATACTTCTCAAGACCTTGAGAATCAGTATTATGGGTTTGGTCCAGCTTATCCCATAAGACTTTTGCAGTATAGGCATCTGATGAATAAACATCGAACAAGGTGTTCTCCGAGGCTGCCAAAATGGCTGCCCTGGCCACCCATCCTTCTCAGCCTATAAAGCATAAACCTTAACTGATTCAGCTTTCTCTTGATCCAACCCAGGAGGATCATACTGTACCACTAATAATAGACCCTTAACCGTTAACTAGAGCTTCGTCTTTTTCTGCCAAAGAGAAAAAGAAGCTCCACCACTAAATTTATTAGGCATACCCGATAAATCAATTGGATGGGGAAAACGATAGGTGGTCCAGTCAATGGTAGTAGTACCACCAGGTCAAGTCTCAACAGTTTTAGGAACATCACCAGTTTCGTTAACCATCTTGCTAATTAACTATATATAACTATAATCTCTTCAAGATTGTTGGGTATAATTCTAACTACACAGCAACAATGGGCAGTTATATATATAATAACAAGAACATGGCTAATAACCAACTAACGAAATAAAACATGAAGGCAATAACAAACTATAAAGATTGTAATTGACAAAGAAAGTAAAGAAAACTTATCTCTTATCGCTTTCCAAATTCTGATAAGAAGAAGAACACAACAGCTGAGTCGCCAAACCCTTCAAGAGGACTTGACTGTTCTTGAAGAGATTATTGCCCCCCATTTAAGCTGTGATGGAATGCAGCAATATCGCTTCCAGGATAAAATAGTAACAGATCAATCTGGTCATAGAACCAACAATGATCAACGATGACTCGCACCTCAGTTTGCCCAAAAAACTTATGCAACTCATATATGTTTGTGAGGTAGGCACCGAGACTTGTATCATTTTAATCTCAAGTATACCTCTCAATATATAGACATCTCAAATTGCTCTTCTTCTATTTTACTCGATGTGGTACACCAAGTAACAAAACAGAAAAAGTAAACAAAATGGGTTTTCCTTATTATTTATATTATATCCTGATTAATTAATATTAATATTACAAAATATATTCAGAGTATGATTAAAATAATCCTTACTCAATATATTTTATATTAATAATTAAATAATCAATATAAATAATTAAACTTGTAATAGAAAAGAAAAATATAAGAGTTCCCACTAGCACTAGGCCACACAAGCATTCCACTTATGCTAGTAGTTGTAAACAACACTAACACAAGATGCTATATAAACTCATTATCTTTCTTTTACAATACCAATGTGGGACAAAATCCCCATAACTCATTACAAACAAACAACTTTGACTCAATATATTCATGGATTTCACTAAGAAAATATCTTAGATCCAAATATGAAAGTTTAAGTCCTCATGTCAAGGAACAACCTCCAAGTGTTAGTTTCCGGAAATCAGATCAAGAACATATATTAAATATTCCTAAAACTTTCTATTTTCTAACATATATCAGCAGGAAATTCTGCAACAAACACAAGTGTCAACTCACAAAAGGACAAAGAGATTCTAGAAGAAATTATTGTTAAATAGGCAATTAGCTGATAGGTTAAAACATAGATCTGATTGTAAACAATATATCACTTTTCTTCTCCTTTAATAAATACAATGTTACAATTTGCTTGATTAAGCTCCATTAATGGAGCTGATATGGTATCAGAGTATAGATCTCTGTGTCTATACATATTCCGCTGTTCATATCAATTAATCTCTAAATTTTTCTCTTTATCTCTCTCTTTCTCAATATCTCTCAGTTGAATCTCTCTCTGTTTACTCTATGCAATTACAGAGTACTTGTTGAAAATTAGATCAGTTTCTGAAATCAAACAATTCAAAAATGGCGTTATCTCCGTCGTATCTTCATGCTGCAACTAACACATCCACAAGTGTCATCATCGATGCTAATCATCCGTACTTACTTCATCCATCCGATCATCCAGGTTTAATCCTTCTTACTATTACGTTAACTGAGCAAAACTATAACTAGTGGATGAGATCAATGAAAATTGTGTGTAATGGTAAGAAGGATTAAACCTATTTTCATTGATCAACACAATTTTCTACAAGTTTAATATAACCAAAACCTGTCATATAACCTATAAGAGGACATTTTCTACTTATGAATTATATTTCTAGTCTGAGTTCAGCTTATAGCATATTGATGCAAGAGGAAAATCAAAGGGAGTTTTATAATAGTGTTGTTCAAATGGAATCTGTAGCTTTAGTTGTTACTCATGGAGGAAAAACATCTACATCTGGTGGAAATAATCATAAGTTTAGCAAACCAAAACCTGGTAAACGTACTGTAACAGATGCCTCTGTTGTGTGTGAAGTATGTCATCTTTCAGGACATAGTAAGGATAAGTGTTTTTGTGTTCATGGTTACCCTTCCGGGCACAGACTATTTGGGAAACCTAAGACGAAACCTAAACATTCAGTAAAATCTGCTCATGCCTACAATGTCCTTTCTTAGAATACTAATCAAAATTCTCTTTCAAAATTTGGTAGTGAATCTGCAGGTTTTACTAGTGCTCAATGCCATCAACTTATGAACATGATTCAAAGTAGCTTCAAGGAGCTATTTATTACTGCTTCCTCATCTGCTGGTTCTCAATGGAATACTGCAAATACTCTAACTCATATGGCTGGTAATGTTTTACATTTTGTGTTTCATGCTAATAATAAGAAAATTTTGAGTGCTGATAAGTGGATTCTAGATTCAGGAGTTACAGACCATATTACACCGCACTTTCATTTACTCACATATGTTCATGAAACCAACTATATTCTTCACCTACCTAATGGTCAGCATACTATAGTTACACGTACTGGCACAGTTAATCTTCACACAAACATTATTTTAACTGATGTACTTTATGTGCCTAGCTTTAACTATAACTTGCTCTCTATTCCTAAACTCACCTCTTCTGCATCATGTCATGTCCATTTTTCTAAAGATGCTTGTTATATACAGGACCATATTTCGAAGAAGATCATAAAGATTGGTGAACTTTAAGAGGGCCTGTATCTTCTGTAAAATCCTCTTGCTTGTTCTGAAACTTTTACTTCCTGTAATAGTCAAACTATGTGTTATTCTGCTAGTACTTTTGTAAATAATTCTACTATGTGGCACTCTCGTTTAGGCCACCCCCTGTTTCTTCAATGAGATATTTGAGTCCCTCAATGTATCATAAATCTGTTAGTTTTAAGAATTGTGATACTTGCCATTTGGCTAAGCAAACAAGGTTGAAGTTTGTTGATAGTACTTCTGCTAGTTCAGCTTTATTTGATCTCATACATGCTGATGTTTGGGGTCCCTATCATTATAAAACTCATGGTAATTGTACCTACTTCTTAACTATAGTAGAAGACATGTCTAGGGCCACTTGGGTGTTTCTTTTTTCTGATAAGAGTCAAGTGTCAACTATTCTTACAATTTTTTTTAGCCTATGTTCACAAACAATTTTCCATTGATGTCAAAGTCCTTAGAACAGATAATGGTTCTGAGTTTTTGAGTACCAATTTTCAGTCGCATTTGACTTCCCTTGGTGTCATTCATGAGAAAAGTTATGTTTATACTCCACAAGAAAATGGTGTTGTGAAACAAAAACATCAAACTTTACTTAACACAGCTAGAGCATTAAGACTTCAAACATCACTTCCCATCTATTTTTTGGGTTATTGTATTCTTACAGCCACATACATTATCAATAAAATCCCTGTTCAAACTCTGCAGGGTCGCTCTCCATATCATATCTTGTTTAATAAACCTCCATCGTATGATCATATCAAAGTCTTTGGTTCTCTGTGTTATGATACAAACACACTATGCCTCATAAAGACAAGTTCAGCAATAGGGCACACAAACGCTTATTTCTTGGATATCCTTTTTCACAAAAGGCTTACACAGTTATGGACCTTGACACTCGAAAGGTGTGTATTTCTCGTGATGTTATTTTTACTGAAAGTGTGTTTCCTTTTAAATCCATGCCTGCTAGTACTCCTTCTCATTTATTTAATACTGATCTTACTTGTTCTTCTGATCCTCTATGTGAGTCTGATTCTTCTGCTCTTGTTGTTATTGATCAACTGATTTGTAATACACCTCAATCACTGGCTTCTAATATTATTACTCCAGAATCACCTCTTGTTTCTAATATTCCTCAACACACTGATACTCCTCCTGTGCTACCACCTCCACCATCTCTCAGACATAGTACTAGAGTCAAACATATACCATCTAAGTTTCAAGATTTTGTTGGTCTACCAAAACCTGTAGGTTCCACTGTAAACAATTTGACAGTGTTTCGATCTCACTATCAACATTTTATATCCAATATTTCTCATATTCCTGAACCTGTTTCTTATAAAGCTGCTTGTCAACACTCGGTGTGGTGTAAGGCTATGACCCTTGAATTAGCTGCTCTTGAGGCCAATAAAACTTGGAAGATTATGCCTCTTCCACCTGGTAAATGTGTGGTGAGTTGTAAATGGATTTACAAAGTTAAATTCAATCAGGATGGCAGTGTTGAGAGGTATAAGGCCCGTTTGGTAGCCAGAGGTTTCACCCAAACATAAGGTCTTAATTATTTTGATACTTTCGCTCTGGTGGCAAAAATGTCTAATGTTCGAGTCTTATTATCTTTGGCTACTGTTAGTAAGTGGTCTATTACTCAAATGGACGTTACTAATGCTTTCTTATACGATGATCTTGAAGAGGAGTTTTACATGTCCATACCTCAAGGTTATTGCCTCCCTATTGAGTTTGCAACTTATGATTCTATTGTTCCATTAGTCTGTAGACTTATTAAATATTTATATGGGCTTGAGCAATCTCCTAGAAAATGGTTTATCAAATTCAAATCTATTCTGTTACCTTATGGCTTTATACAAGCAAGCTCAGATCGCAACTTATTTGTCTTAACCACCTCTACTAGCTTTCTGGCTGTTTTAGTATATGTCGATGACATCCTAGTTGTGGGTAATAATCAGTTGACTATATCTTCTTTCAAAGCTCATTTAGCTAGTCATTTTAAAATCAAAGATTTGGGACCGATCAAATATTTTTTGGGTATAGAAGCTGCTCATTCAGATAAAGGGATTTATCTTAATCAGAGAAAGTACACTTTAGATATCATTAAAGATGTTGGACTGTCAAATGCAAAGGTTGCCATTGTTCCTATTGAACGGAACCACACATTGTTGAGCAACATTTTGTCTCAATTTCTGATAAATCCGGCTCCTTACTGGCGTTTGGTGGGTCGACTAATCTACCTTACTATTGCACGTCCAGATCTTTCATATGTAGTTTGTATTGTACCAGTTTCTTGCTTCTCCATGACAATATCACTTGGATGCTGCTCATCGTGTAGTTCGCTATCTAAAGCATACAGTTGGTCAGGGTCTGCTGTTATTTGCTTCAATCCCACTGCAATTGATAGCTTATGCTGATGCAGACTGGGGAGTTATCCCAACACTCATCAGTCTTTATTAGGGTATTGTGTTATTTTAGGTTCGTCTTTGCTATCCTGGAAATCAAAATTCCAATCTACAATTTCTCGTTCCTTAGTAGAGGATAAGTATCGGGCACTTGCTGATGTTTGTTGTGAAATTACCTGGGTGTTAAATTTGTTTTGTGAACTTGGTGTTGATAAATTGCAGCCTATTACGCTGTTTTGTGACAATCGTTCTGCCCTGTACATAGCAGCTAATCCAGTGTTCCATAATTGCACCAAACATATTGAAATTGATTGTCACCTTGTGTGTGAAAAGCTTCAAAAAGGTGTTATCTCTCCTACTTATATTGCTTCGAAAGAACATCCTGCTGATTTGCTTACAAAGGCCATTCCCTCTTACTCCATGCATTATCTTTTGTCCAAGCTTGGAGTGCTTAATCTTTTCTCACCTCCAAGTTTGAGGGGGGATGATGAGACTAATGTCACTAATATATCAGCAGGAAATTCTGCAACAAACACAAGAGTCAACTCACAAAAGGACAAAGAGATTCTAGAAGAAATTATTATTAGTGCCAGCTAAGAGTTTGTTACAACCTGTAGTTAAATAGGCAATTAGATGATAGGTTAAAATATAGATCTGATTGTAAATAATATATCACTCTTCTTCTTCTTTAATAAATACAATATTATAATTTGCTTGATTAAGCTCCATTAATGGAGCTGACAATGGTTCAATAAAGAGTTATCGTAAGGAGGAAAATTGATGTGGCTAAAATCTACAGCAAAAATCATACCCAACTTTTGGATGAGCTTATTCTTTATTTCAATAAATTTATGTGAAGACATTTAGAGGAGAATGAATGCATTTGAGTAGGACAGGGGTCAAACGAAAAGGGTATAAAATGGATGGCTTAGGAGAAACTGTTTAAACCAAAGGCGTGTGGAGGTCCAGAAGTGAGGAGCTTAAGGAAATTTAATATCGCAATGTTGGCTAAGCGGGGATGAAGGTACTGAAAGAAAGTAACCCTCTAGTGTCTAAGATCATGAAGTCTAAGTACTACCTAGATACTAATCTTTTAAATGCACAAATAGGATCGAGCCCAAGCTACGTATGAAGAAGTATTATGAGTGCACATGGAGCTGTTAAAACCGGAGCTAGGAGAAAAATTAGTGATGGAGTAAATACGAAGGTATGGAATGTCGAATGGCTACCCGATAAAGAAAATGGGTGTTTAACTAAACCTATGCTAGAGCAGTTGCATGATATCACGGTCCATAATTTCATAAATTTGGAGAAAAATAACTGGGATACAGAAATTCTTAGGTATTTTCAATATGAGAGATATTGAACTGTTGTGCCTAAAATCGGGTTTGGGCCAGATTTATATGCCACGAAGGAATGTGTTGGATTGGTAAAATGGATTGGGCTTGCTAGGTGTCAAAATAAGGATCATTAACCTAAGTGGGCTGGTATGAATGGGGTATTGAGATATTGGTTAAGTGTTAATTGTAAAATGCATACAAAGGGGGTGAATGTGTGTTTCTAGATTTTTACTGAAAAACTTTATAATTTATTTTCAAGGATATCAAGTTACATATGTTGGCTTACTAGAACTCAACATGCTAGGTAATTTTTAGTGATCATATATACTAACTGTAAAAGACACAGAAATGAAATTATCAAAACTTAGTTGATCTTTTATTAGAAATCGAATATGTTGTGTTACAAATCAATGTTCTTGATATCTCAAAACTTAGCTTCAACTTCAGCATGCACAGTTTACATAGATTGCCCTAAAATAGACTAACATAATTTCTAAAGCTCTTTTGTCTATTTCTACTTCAGGTGCGGCAGATATGCGTACAATCTTCCAGGTGTGTTAAACTCCTATGTCCAGTTCATCTTGGCCTTAGATCTTGTACTCTTCAAGCTGCATTTATAGACTTTCCATTTCAATGATAAGATGGTTTGTTGACTGATAATCTGAAATCTTCATGATGGATCCATTCTGTAATTGAAGCTGTTATCGAGATCTACAACGTGTGTAGAGATGTATGTATCACGATATTGAATGACTTATCGATATATCCACTTCTCTGTATATGTAAATGACTTGTCGATATCTTCACTTCTCTACATGTGTAAATGACTTATCGACATCTTCATATCTCTACAAGTGTAAATGACTTGTCGACATCTTCATATCTCTACATGTCAAGTTGACTTCTTTGTAGGAAAACAGACTTCTCTATAAATAAGGTGACTTCTCTACAAGAGAAATGACTTCTCTACATGTCAAGTTGACTTCATGATAAGTTTAAGCAATTCTCGGTATACTTCTTCAAATTCCTTGATATGTGACTTCACGACATTTGACTTAGAACATTTTTTAATCTACATCATTATTCTTCACCAAGCTATATATCTTCATTCAGCGGTATGATCAGGCGTGATCTTCTTCCAAAGATTTATTCCTAGCTTTTTGGTTGTTTACTGAAAAATACTCTAGTCTAGTCTTCTTCAAACATTGTTACAGACTCAAAAAATACCATTAAAAATTATACTAAGAATTAAAAGTCAACTAAATCTTGGGAATGTCAATATGACTTAGTCTTGTTATATTAAGGCATGTCTTGCACAACAATCTCCCCCAATTTGTGAGAAGATCACTGGTTACAAATTCATGTCTGATAACAAGACTAATCTCAATATAAAAATAAAAAATAACAAAGATACACAAAGTACATTCTTTTATACATAAATGTCATCTGGCTTTTACAAAGAAAATTGAGTTACAGAACTAACTGAAGTTTTCATATCCTAACCAAGATCTTAAACAAGTCTTTTAGTCTAACAAGACATTCAAGTTCTTAAATGATCTCAGTTCCTCTTAGTGCTTCCACAAGCTTTAGCCATTTTCTTAGAAAGTAACTGCCAAGTTGCTTAACTCTGTACATTGATAGTATGTGAGTTCTAATGTTCAGGAACACACCATTTTCAAAAATCATGCTTAATCCTCTAACCTTGAGCTCATTTGATATTCTTTCCAATTTGTCTAACTCCCCAGTACTCCTGATAGCTCTCTCTTCCATTTTCACTTTCTCACTTGCTCTTCTCTCATTTCTATTTACCAACATTTCAGATAGTCATCATTCTTGTGAATTAATCATTCCCAGTCATCGAACTTATCACCCTTTCAAGTTGCACTATTGAGAAGTTCTTCATTAGTTCTTTCTTGAATATATTGAAAGCGCCATTCTTCAAATAGATTCTCACCTCTCCCAGAGTATCTACAGTGACTTTACATATGAGTTCAGTTTGTTGATTATTGTAGCCAACTTCTGAGAATTTTTCTGAGATTGGTAGAAAGTCATCTTGATTATAGTAGTTCCAAAATGCTCTCGTTTCAGCTTTTTTTTTATTGGTTTTCTTCCAACAGACTTGAATTGTGTTTTGAATGGTGGCTTGAATGATAAAGGTTGGACTAATTTCTTCAATGTGGTTTGATTGGCTAGGATATGTGTTTTGAGTAGCAAGTTGGATGTGAGTTTTTAAAAGTTTTTAGGCTTGAGGGTTTGAATAGTTAAAGTTTTTTATTGACTAGGGATTTGGTTTAGGATTTTCTGAATTTAAGATGTTTGGTTTACAGGTGTCTTTTTGCCGTCCTTCCTATTTTTATCACCTTATTCCTTCTCATCACCTTTATTCCTCCCTTTCTTTTTATCGCCCTTCTCACTTCTTTTCTTGACATTCTTTCTACTCTCATTGCTTTTGCTAGAGTGACTATGATTTGAGCCAAAAGATTTATGTTCATTTTTCTTTTGCTCATCAACATCCTTATCCCCGTTTTGAGTATTGATGGCAGTATTAGGAAGTATGCTCTCAGCATTGTCAATATACCTTTCCAGAATCTTGATCATCTCAACATCCTCCATAGATTTGTTTCTTTTGACCTTCAACTCTATCCGTTGTGTCATGATTAGTCTTTTGTTTTCCATCACATAGTGCTTTGGAATGATGAAATGTCTGCATTTTCTGGGGTTGGGTATATATAAGCCACTACCTTGCTAGGTATAAGATAGGCTTCTGGAAAGGATCATTCTTGTCCTGATTTGAGTTCTTTTAGTAAGAGAGTCTTCTAGAATCATCACCTTGGCTTTATTGATGAAGATATCCAGTTTTGAGATACTCCTAGATTTCAGAAATGCTAAGGAGACCTGCATACACCTGTCAACTCTAGAATCATTGATGTTGACCATAACTCTTCTTTCTATTAGCAATTCCTTGGTGACTAAGCACAATCTCAGGAAATTTATGTTTTTGTCTGCAGCTTTCTTATAAGAGTGGTGATTCTAGTTCGCTAAAACCCTCGGGCACTCTAAAAGTTCACCAAATTCCTTTTCTAAGCAAGGTCCTTGAGTTTCCATCTTGAGCCTCTCTTCCATACCAACCTCTTCTTGATTTGCAGCTTTTAACTTGGACTCCATCTCCCCCTTAGGCTTGTTAGCAGGATGTGTAGGGTGTCTAGAGATTTGAGTCCTGCCATTTTGCATGATTTCATGAGGTAGAATTTTTAAAGCTCCCATGATAGCTCCAAATGATACATTTGTCTATATTTGAAAGAAATTATAGGAGTCTATCAGGGTTTTGATGTCATTATATTGACTTTGAACTTGTGCATTGAGATGGTTAACTTGAGAGACAAGAGTTGTATTGGATATTTGAAGTTTATTGATTTGATTTTGAAGGATTTGGATTTGGAAAGTTGAGGATGTAAAAGTTGAACTGAATGAGACTACATCACCAATGTTGTCCTGGACCACTCTTCTTACTTTCTCAACCATCAAAGCAGAATGTTCATACCTAGCCTTGTGAAGTTAATCTAGCTTGACCTTGGTGTCATTATTTTGAGAAATTTGAGTTTGTAGAATATTGTGCAAGGCTAGAAAGGACTCCCTTAGATGCATGATGCTGGATTCTACATGTGAGAGATTAAGAGTGACCAGTTTATCAGAAAATTTATTAAACTTTTACTTTATTTATATCTGAGTTGGAAGGAGCTCATCAGTCTTCTTGCTCACCATATTTCTTATGCTTTCTTGATGACCTTCTAGAGTCTTTTCTAGTGTTTTTCCAATAAAATTGAAAACTTTGAGTTGTGTTTTGTAGACCTCTGTGATGGCATCATACACTTCTTGAGGAGTAAGCACCTTGGCATTGCTTCCTAAGCTGGTGACATACTACTCCCTAAACCTGGATAATGCACCTTGGCGTGATCTTCAACATCTTTCTTGTAAGATAGTAGAATAACTTAGTAATCTTGATTTGTCATGTCAGATGTAAGCAATTGTTGAGCTATATTGGCAAGGCCTTAAATTTGATCCACAAGCATATCATTCGCTGAAGTTAGTTGAGCTTGGGTATCTTGAAGCCATTGGGCCAGAAGGCTTGGAGGTGGTTGTGTGGAGGTAGACGGTATATCACTGTTTAGGATTGTAATATGATATAGTGTGTAACACATATGATTGAAGTCACAGTTGGACTCATAGTGTGAACTGTGGTTGTGACAGTTTATTGTTCACCTTGAGAGTGAACCTCCATTTGAATTCGAGGGGAGTTAGCCAGGTTACTGTCATCTACCATAACCTCAAACCCTTGTTCTTCTTGCAAAGAACTGGCACCTAAATGTGCTTGATTTCTTGCCTCCCCAATGGATGGATCATTGGAAATTGGACTCCTAGCTATAATTGTCAAAGCAATTTGAGATGGGGTTTTGATGGGAGTTTTCCATTCTAGAGGAACCTCCAATTAAATTGGAGAATACTTGAGTAGCTCCTCATCAAGAGTACCACCCTCAAACCTTAGGGCCTGTGAAGGCTCATGTGCACATGAAGGTGGAGTTGTATACACTGGGTCTTCAGTAAAAACTGATGAAACCCTTGTGTTTGTGATAGTGTCATCAAGGTCTACCTCAGAATATAACCTATCACTATCTAAATGTGGGTTCTGAGTTGTGATCACGATTTCAAGAACCATGTCACTTATTTTGGCAGAGCTTGAGAAGTGGATTCAAGCTCTTCATTATATGAATAAGAAATTTTTGATATAAGATTTGTGATTTCAGAAGTGAGTGTTGCCAACTCCACCTGAGTAAATGAAGGAGTTTTAATGATGTGCCCTCAAATTTTGTTCCATCCACTTGACTTCTTTCACCTTCTTGAGAGTGCTTAAGAAGGGGTGCATACTCTGTACAGGTGCATTTGGGAGAATGCTTTGTTCAATAATGAGACCTTGTTGAGACGATGTCACTAGAGTTTGTTTTGATCCCTTATTTAAATCTGCATCTTTTTGAGAAGATGTAGAAGTGGTTCATTGAGTGGTCAACTCTATCTTCTTCTTCCTTTATTTCTTGACCAGGTGATTCTCACTCTCACTTGGTTGCTTTTCACTCTCATTGATTACACTCAGCTTTGTGTGTCTTCTCTTCTTTTTACTAACTTCACCCTTTTGAAAGGATGAAATAGTTGACTTACTAACATCTAAAGGTTGTGAAGAAATAGTTTCAGCTATGGAAGGCCCCTGTGGGTTGTCCTGTGTTTGTACTGCTATAGGACCAGGAGACATAGTTGTACTAGTATTCGCAAGACTTCTCATGTCAGGCATATAGTAGGGGTAAGTACTAAATTTCCATAATATGAAGTTAGTGATACTTAGACTTACTTCTATTTGGTTTTTCTTATTCAATTGTCCAAATAGAAATTTGGACACTGATTTAGAAATGCCTATTTGACTTTGATCTATACCCTCAGTTAAGTGAATGTCATTAACCTTAGGATTTAACGCAGACATTATGAATTTAGGGAAAAAGATTTCTTTACCTCTGCTTTCCAAGGGCATTGTAAGCCTGGTGCTCAGCTCACTCGGAATGAGGCTTCCAACATCAAGATGTCTGTCATAAGCCATTAAGAAGACCATTTTTTGAACTACGTTAGAAATGTTATCAAAACCAGTCATCCTGCAGGTGAAGCCCTTATGACAATATCAAAAATAAAAGACCAACCTCTCATCAGATGCTTCTTGTTGAGCCTTGCTAGATCAACCTTTTCTGCATAGTGCATGAAATTCATGAAGTCCCCAATCTTCTGATAAGTAGGAGCTGCATCAAAGTCCTTTGTAGGTAGCTCAAGAGAAATATTGAGATCATTTGAATTAAACTCCACAACCACCCCTTTTATGGTACAATTCACCATCATGGACACAACTTGATTATCATCTACCTTTGTGGCAAGAACAACACTTCCCTAGAATTCATTCAAACGTCTAGGTACAAAGTAGGCTTTGCTTTTAGGGTACTTGTAAGATAGGAATCAATAACAAATTTCACAAAACACTTGAAATTATCTAGTGCTTGTGTTTGGTCAACAAAATCCAGGAAGTTGGTTCCCTCCTTTGGGATGACATCTCTTTCAGTATTGGTGTTGGATTCCATTTGAAAGTTTGAAGAAATTGAGTGGGTAAGTTTATTTAGAAGAAGAAAGCTTGTAGAGAGTGAAATTGAGAGAAATTGTTGTAATTAGGTTAAAGTAGATCTCGAGAGAGTAAAGAGGGGTTATATCGGGATTTCTGAGTATTTATAGTGTAGAGATGTTACTTCGTGATAAGAGAATTAGAAACGGTAAAAATTATGTCGATAAGTCACATGAGGCACGTAGAGAGCTCATATCGTGATGTCATTTTGTGAACTCTTATCGAGAACTAGATAATGACCATCGATATGTTGTACTGATACCCAGTTTGCCACTAGAACCCTTCCATTTTGATTTTCATTTCTAATATACAATAAATAATAAAAGGTTTTTTTAATATCAAAAGTATGTTAATGAAATAATTTATTGATATAAATTATCTTATTCTGAGATATCGATAAGTCGGGATATGTTATATCGAGAACTCTAGATCACAAAGTATATGTAGAGATCTAGATTTAAGTTATCGAGAACCCATTAGACTTATCGATAAATCATTTTAGACTTATCGAGAATTTAGCTCTCTACATACTTTTGCTTCAGTTTGATTTTTCTTGATATCAGTTTCACATATTATCAATATGAATAAAATATTAGGCAATTTTCTTAAAATTAGAAAAATTCTTAAGCTATTTTTTAATAAAGAAATAGATTTACAGATATTTTAGAAATATTTATGAACCAAATATCAGTTAATTCTTAATTAAACCAAATTAATTTTGATATATTAAGAATTATTCTGTTGCAACATGTTAGCTGAGTTCTTTCCTTAAGATGAAAAATTTAACATTCCAATTTCACTTACTAACCTTATAAATGTTGCTTCATCTGAAGGTTTAGTGAAAATGTCAACTAACTATTTTTCTGCTGGAACAAAAATGATCTCAATGGGACCATTTGCAACATGTTCTCTAATAAAATGGAACTTTACATCAATGTACTTTGTTCTAGAATGATTAACAGGATTAACAACAATGGATATTGCACTAGTGTTATCACGCATGATAGGAATTTTCTGTAACATTAGTCTGTAATCCATTAGTTGGTTTCTAATCCAATGCACTTAAGCACAACAACTTCCAGCAGCTATATATTCAGCTTCAGCTATGGAAGTTGACATAGACTGTGGTTTCTTACTATAACAGGATACAAGTCTTTGACCAAGAAATTGATAGCTTCCAATAATTCTTTTTTTGTCAACCCGATATCCAGCAAAATCTGTATATGTGTAACTAACAGCTTCAAAACCAGTTCCCTTTGGGTACCATAATCCCAAGTTTGGAGTACCCTTCAAATATCTGAAAAAAATCTCTTAACAACCATTAAGTGTGATTCTTGAGGATTAGTTTGAAATCTTGCACATAGACATGTAGCAAATATGATGTTTAGTCTACTTGCAGTCAATTAAAGTAGAGATCCAATCATTCCCCTATAGCTTATAATGTCTACACTTTTTTCTTTCTTATTTTCATCCAACTTAGTAGCTATAGACATAGGAGTTGATGCATGTCAGCAATCCACCATTCCAAATTTCTTCAGAAGATCTTTGACATACTCAGTTTGACTGATGAAAATTTCATCACTTCATTGGCTAACTTGTAGGCCAAGGAAATAACTTAATTCTCCCATCAAGCTCATCTCATATACACTTTGCATGAGTTTTGAGAATATTTGACAAAGCTTCTCATTAGTAAAACCAAAAATAATATCATCCACATAAATATTAACTAGCATAATATCATTACCATGTTTCTTGAAGAAGAGAGTTTTTCAATTGTTCCTCTAATGAAACCATTCTTGATCAAGAATTCAGACAAAGTGTCATACATGCTCTTGGTGCGTATTTCAATCCATGGAGAGCTTTTAGTAGTCTGTAAATAAAATCTAGAAACTTTGGATCATCATTCACAAAAATTATTGGATCACTAGCTGCTTCTCCTTCATTTTTCATATTCTTTCCATCGTCATCTTCAGAATCACTATCAAGTTTGAGATTTTCAAAATTCAAAGCTTCAGCTTCACTTTCATCAGTGTAGTCTAATCTAGGGTACTTGTCATCATCAAAAGTCACATATGTGCTCTCTATTACTTTTCTTTGCTCTAGCACATAGACCATGTAAGCAGTCATTTCCAATGAGTAACCAAGAAAGATAGCTTTAAACACTTTTGAGTCAAATTTACCAATATATTATGAGTTATCTTTAACACAAAGCATTTGCGTCTAAACACATGAAGATGTTTAAATATAGGTTTCTTTCTAGGCAGGATTGAGTAGGGTAACTTTCCAATGCTTTTGTTCACCAAGTATACGTTTTGAATAGAGCATAATGTGTTGACAGCTTCTTGACATCATGTATCATCATTCTTGCAACTTTAACTAGAGTTCTGTTCTTTCTTTCAACCACACCATTCTGTTGAGGCATTCTTGGAGCTGAGAACTCTTGAGTGATGCCCTTGTCATTACAAAAGTCATTTAGCATAGAATTTCTGAATTCAGTTCCATCATCACATCTCAATCTTTTTGCTGAGTTATGGTCTCCAGCCTGATTCTAAATCTTCTTTATGTGTTCAATGATAATGAGTGAAGTCTCATATTTAGAATGCATAAATTCCACCCAAGTGTACCTTGAGTAGTCATCCACCATAACTAGTGCATATCTTTTCTTAGAAATGGATACGACATTTACAGGATCAAACAAATCCATGTGAATGAGTTGTAAAGGAACATTGATAGAGTTCACGGTTTTGATTTTGTGACTTGATCTTTTCATCTTTCCTTTCTAACAAGCATCACAGACTCCATCTTGAACAATCTTAAATTCTGGCATGTCTCTCATTAATTCTCTTTTTACAAGAGTGTTATTTGGCTTAAAGTTTAGGCGATAAAGCTTTTTGTGCCACAGCCAACATTGTTCACTTGATGCCTTGGTGTAGAAGCAACACACCTTATCCTTGTTTGTTGAGTTCATGTCTACAATAAACATGTTTTCTTTGCTTACTCCTTTGAGAGTAATTTCACAAGTTTTTCAATTTGTTATTGAGCAATCTTCGCTGTCAAAGTTCACTTCGAAACCTCTATCTGTAAAATGAATGACACTTAAAAGATTAACTTCAAGTCCTCCAACCAGTGGTACATCTTGAATGACAACATTATCAAAAATCAAATTGCCATATCCTATTGTGAATTCCTTGGTGTTATCTCCAAAGGTCACCAAAGGGCTAGCCATCTTCTCAAACTGTGATAGCAGGGCTCTATCACCTTTCATGTATCTGAAGCAGCCACTATCAGTGACCCACATGACTTTATTCTTCTTTCCCTATACACAATGAGTTTCAATTGTTTTTAGCTCTCCAAACAGTGTTATGCATATTCTTCTTATTTGCAGAGTTAACAGGAGTAGATCATGAATTATCAAAAGAAACATTTTTCTTAGGTTATTTAGCATTCTCATTTTTAACCTCAGATCCAAGGTTGATTTCCTTTAAATCTTTTCTTAATTTATGACATCTAGTCATGACCTTTATATTGTAGGGAACACAATCAAACTTGTTACAAAAAGAATAAAGATCATCGGTCTGTGCTTCATTGTACTTGCATGCCATATGCTTTGGCTCACTAATAGTCTTTTTACAAAAATGAATTATGTAATTTGTTGAGCTACATTTTGACATTGTTTTTAGGGGCATTTGCAATATAAGCATAATTGTTGCTTTTGTTAACTCCAATATTTCCATTCCTGTTTTTCTTTTTCTTTTTTATACCTTCACTCTTTATATTAATTTCAGGAGTCTTGGGGACAAAGTTAGTCTCAGGCTTTTTTCACTTTTGGTGTTGATAGTAGAGTAAACAATTTTCTTGCTATCATCCTCATCTATAATTTCTTGCTTAATGATGTTCTTCACTAAAGTCCACCTCACAGGGTTTGAACAAAGGTGCATGCACTTTTTGTAGCACCCCAGGAACTTCCTTGTTCAAACTTTCTTTGCCTTTATCAATTTGATTTTTCATTACTGGTGGATTAGCCTCATAGTTTAGTCCAATTGTCACAATGGCACAAGGTTTGTTCTTTTTATGATATTGGCCAACTAATTCAGATGTATTTTTAAATGGCTTAAGTTTAAGTTCATTTTTCTCAATCTTTTCTCTTAGAATAGCCTCTATTTCCTCTGTACACTTTAGCTTGTTCTTTAAATATTCATTTTCTTGCCTAATAGAATCTAGGCTCCCAACTGCAGTTCTAGCTCTTGTTTCTCTCTTTCCAGTTTCTCATGTACTTTAGATAATATGTTCATTTTTTCAATGCAGCCACCATAGTTGTGTGAATATGAAACATTTCCATACTCATCTTTTCAATAATTTCTTTTTACTGAGAGACATTCAAATCAATGGTGGTTAAGATGGGTACCTCAAATTTTGATGATGATGATTCTCCTTACTCTAAGGCCACAAGAATATAATTACCATATTCTTCATTTTCATCTTCATCTTCTATTTTATCCCAACTTTTTCCCTCAATAATATAAGCTTTTCCTAGTTATTTTTTCTGAAAAGCCTCATACTTAGCTTCAAGCTCCAAGTATGCCTTGTGTTTCTTCATCTTCTTGGGATTTTTTCATTTTGTAGCAAAGTGACCAAGCTCATCACAGTTATAACATCTAATTTTAGATATGTCCACAGATGCTGATTTGTAGCCACTCTTTCCAGTTGTGTTTGAGTTCTTAATCTGAGATTTTCTTTACATTCATTGTTGTAGGAAGATTGACCTTTACCCCTAAAGTACCCGAGCTTCTTGAATCTTAATTATGAAAACTTTCTTGCCAGGTAGGCCATGAATTGATCCATTTCATCCAACTCATCAAGATTGTAGAATTCTTCCTCATCTACTTCCCGAATGAATTATTTTTTTAAGTTCCTTGTATTTCTGCTCAATAGGTTGTACAACTTGAATTTGAGATTCAGATTCATTTTCAATCATCTTTTGGTCACTTTTTATCAAGGCACTTGACACATCAACCAGATGTCCTTGATTTAGCTTTAATGACTTTCTCTGCAACATCTAAAGTTCATAGGTTTTCTAGAACTCCATATAAAATCTCCAGGATTATTCTGCCTAGATCTCTTCCTTCTCTCATTGCATAAATTTTCTATTCTAAGTGGTCAGGAAGTGTGAGTAAGAACATCAAGTTGACCTCCTCAGCATCATAGAACTTTTCATATAACTTTAATTCATTTATTAGCTTGTTGAATCTTTCAAGCACTTCAATAATGCCTTCTTTTAGTTTAGCCATAAAACCCTCATATTGTCAGATCAAGATTATTCTTTAGTTTGATCTTCTTTTTCAGTACCTTCATATAAGATTTCTATCTTCTCCCAAATTTGCTTGGCTGACTCACAGTTGATAATGTTGTTGTACATAATATTATCAAGAGACTCAATAAAAATGAGTTGCAGGCCTCCGTCAAGTGAGACCTTCTCTTTCTCTGGATCAGTGTAAGTAGATGGATATTTTAGAGAATAATGATATGGAATAACAACATCATCTTAAGTTACGTCAGGTACCCTCACCATAAGAATGAAGGGTCCATGCTTGAGAATCTCAAGGTACATTGGATGAGCCATCATGATGAACACCATCATCTTGTTCTTTCACAAAGTGTAATTTCCTTTGTCAAAGATAGGTATCTTGATACTGCTTAGTTTTTATGCACTCACACTTCTAAGATCTAATTTGTTTATTTTCAATTTTTTCTCTGATACGACTTTTTAAGTATGAAATGCACACAGACGGGGGGTGAATGTAACAACTTCCACATCCGGGGTCTAGATCTGGGGATTACTTGCTAATCTCCAATATAATACAAACATGTATAATAATTATGCAAACATATATCTAACCCCTTTACATATATCCCGGATCTTTTAAGGTTGAGGTATGAAAACAAGAATAACACATTATCTTTATTACAAAACCAAATATAAAATATCAAAGAACTCCCATTATTATAAACCATTATCTAAACAAGTTTTAAGCTAATTTCAATTTATTCCAAACACACACCACATCTTTCTATACTACACCTGCTCAGGTGGCTCGAAACTCTCCTCTTTTATCGGGATCAGCACCTTTGGTGCTAGAGGGTCCCGCTGGTTGACACGTTTCTTTACCACACGAGTACGAATATGTTTTATTCTCTTTCTTGACTGAAAAAGACAAAGTGACTAACAACAAAAGGGGTGAACCATAATTTTCTCAACAAGTCCAAAATATATAAACAATATTATAAAAAAACTAAATGAACCGGTAATCTGGCTGTATCTATAAGGACTCATATATTTTCTATTAATTTAAATTGCAATAATTGAATAAATAATTAAATAAAATATGTGCATTGGTTCTGTCAGTTGGATATTATTCTGTTATTAATTATAAGTGATTACTGGTGTTCGAGGAACATTTGTGTAATTAATTGCTGAACTATGTTGCTTTGTTTATATATTTAAAGGTGATTTTATTTAAGATTATTTTCATAAAAATATGTAGGATCCCTAAAATTATTTTTATGGTTTTATGATTACAATAATTATTTTTGAGATTTTATAAAATTTAGAAATCAATATTTCATCAATTATTCAGCCTTGTATGATTTTTTGATTGCATTTATTTTCAAAATCCATATTTAATTCCTCAATTCTTTAAAAAAAATTATGAAACTCATATGTATTCAAGATTGGAATATTCCGAGAATTTTAAAATTATTTTGGGAATTTTTGGGATTGATTTCACCCGCTCGTTGATTCGTTTAATTGTTAAAAGCGGGTATAAGTTGTATTTCCGAAATTATTTTAAAATTATGAAATTTATGTTTTTATAAACTTCGGGATATTTGTAACATTTTAAGACTATTATCGTGATTTTCTGAATTTGTTTTAAGTGCAGCTTGGTTCGTAATTGTGAAATGCGGATATATTGCGCGATCAATAAATGCTTTAAAAATTACGAAAGTTTCATTTTATTGGCTTTTCGATATCTCGGAAATTTTAAGATTATTTTGGAACCATTTCGGTGAAATTTTATACGCTATGTATATCCTTAAATTCGCAATTTAATATCAGAATTAAGAATTTCAGTCTAGTAGGGGGTACGTGTCCTTTATTCAGGACACGTGTTTTACAATCAGAAAAGCACCAATTGCAAGGGATTAACTTTCTCATCTCTTCCCTCTCGTGTCTCTCTCTCCCTGGTCGATCTCTGCAGTCCCTTCCTCTCTCGGTTGTTTTTCTTTTCCTTCTTCTCCCTGTGTCTCTGTCGCCTGCTCTCTGTTATGCGAGTTCTCCTCTTCGTTCCCGGTAAGCTGTCGTCGCAGCCGGAATTTCGGCGGGGTCGGTTGTTTCTGTTTTAAATTTCGTTCATGCGTGTATACATATGTGTATATACTTGTATGTACTTATATGTGTGCGTAGGATTTGGTCGAGTACTGCTGCTGTGGCTCTGTGCCTTTCTTTTTCCGATCTCTGTTCTTCTCGGCCGCGCATAGCGCGTGGAGATAGTGCTGTGTTGTTGATTGTTCATTTTATTTACTAACTGAACTTTTAATTTTGCAGATCATTTGATTAACATTTCGTGAAATAAAAGGATTGTTGTGCAGAATTATACGATTTAATCGATAAAATTCGCGAAGGATGTCCGATGTATTTGGGAACCCGCGAATTTTATCGCCATCGGCGATGAGCCTCGGCGAGCCGATGGTGGACAGTGATGAATATTCTGAGTCCTGATAAATAATAAATTCTAAATAATAAATTTATAAATTCTATTCTATAATTTTTGAAATAGAGTAGTAGTTAAATATTTAGTCTCGAGATTGTTTGGATTGGGTTATTGGTTTGGATGGTGATTGTTGATTATTGAGACGTCGATTATGTTTCGACGGGTAGACCGAGAAACAGAGGAGCTGCTGCCCGATTTTTGGAAAATTAAATTCTGAAAATACGGGAACGTATCCTGTAGATTATCGGGAATACCAATCGAACGCATGACTATATAATTATAACTATTTTGTAATCTATAATTATGTGTTGTGGTGAAATATTTTCTCTCGCTCGGATGTAAGACTCCCGCCGCCGACAGATGTAAAATATTCAATAACCCTGATTTACTGAATCGATGCTTATATGTATTTTTCGGATTTAAATCCCAAATCGAGTTTTGAGTACGTGAAATCTAGTTGTTTCATGTATTATAATAATATGTACAAATACGAGTCGGAATGTACTATCGAATGGGTAGATTTATTAGCGAGGATATGTCAAGCATAGTCAAATGTCTAAATTAGGGTATTTTAACTCTGTAGGTTATAGTTGGAAGGCCCGAGATTTGACGTTGGACTAAAGATAACCTAGTGATCAGTCGAAAAGCGCAGCGAGGTTCCAAGCGAAGGACCTGAGCATTGAAGTTGGATCCAGGATAGTCTGCTAATTAGGTCATAAGACGAACGTCCGAGTCGATCCAAAATCAGTCAGTGATAGTTGTAAAGCTCTGCAAGGCAAGTACCCCTAACCATTCTTTTATGGTTCAGTATATATGAATAACTGTTGTTTTATTCTCGTAATAGAACAGAAAGGTTTTAAGTTACGTATCCCCTGTGTTTGAAACTATTGTTTAAATATGTTTTGGGGAGAAGTACCTTCAAAAAGTACCTATCTCTAAAATGTGATTGAAATAAAAAGAAGTTTTGAATAGTGTGCTGTGACTGAATGGTTTTTTTAACAAGCGATAAGTAAAGGTGATTTTGAAAACTGGATAAAACGAATCAGATATTGGATAACATTGCGTAAGTGGCTAATTCGGTTGCGCGCCCTATCTTCACTGATTAGTCCAGCATAGTTAATCAGAGACCTCGCTAGTCTCTGTGGATACGGTTATTTTGTGTGAAAGCCCGATCAGCTTTCCTAGACATTTTGTGTGATAGCTCAGCCAACTATCCTAGATGATTTGTGTGGAGGCCTGATCCGCCGTCCCTAGATAACATCTAATACAAGTCTGATTGTGTTTGTGGTTCTAGTAACGGAACAAATGGTTTTGGGTCCCCATAATGGGATAAATGGTTTTGTGGTTCCTGTAATGGAACAGAAGATTTGGAAATGAAGCATGCTAAAATTGAACTCTGGTACTTATGCACAGCACACGACTGTTGATATTATCGTCTTACAGAGCATGCTAGTTTTGAATATCCAGTTCATGAATGTTTACTATGCTTTTATGAACGAGCTATAATTTCTGTTCCTATCACTGTTTCATCATAAACTATTTTACTTGTTATTCATATAGTGGTACTGCTGAGCAATTAATTGCTCACCCTTGCAGAACATTTTGTATAGATGTATTGCAGATGCTTAGAAGATTCATTCATCGTAGTGAGGGCAGAGTTCCAGTTCCCTTCTGTGCCAGGCTCCTCTGAGGTAGTTGTATTGGACCAAAAATGGTCTGTTGAGTTGCTGTATTAAGTTAGTTGCGTCAGGATGGTTTGTTGTAAGTCGGTTTTGTAATAGTTGTAACCTAAATCATACTTAAACCTGGAAAAGGTCATGGTTAAGGGGTCGTGGTTATGTATATTTAGTGAATTGGATTATATTATGTTTATTATTATTGTTGGTGGTGACGTCAACTCCTGACCCCGGGGTTGAGGCCGTCACAGTTGGTATTAGAGCTACAGGTTTGAGTCCCTGATTTAGGTTAGGAGTAGAGTCAAAAGAGTATAGGAAGGTTTATATATAGATGTGAGTTAGCAACTCAATCAGAGTAGCGAGTTTATGAGTTCAGTCAAGGGTTCAGAGGCGTAACCCTAACGTCTATTAAGGATTGGCTGGAAATGCCCTAAACTAGAGTACGTCTCCTTCGTATATGTATTATTGGTAAGCTTTGATAGAGATTTTTAGTTTTCCTCTCGAGAAAACGAGTCTAATTGAGAGAATTCAGCTTCTGAGCGGATCTTTGATGTGTCAGCTGAAGAGACGCCAACGTTATTTTTTTAAATATCCCATTTTCTTTGTCAAGGAATGTTATTGGACCAATTGTGTGACCTCGGTGAGTTCGGATAGTATGATAATAGATGGTGGCTGCTATGACAGCCAAGTTTCATAGTGAATGTGAATCAATACAGTGGGTTGAATCTTTGAACCCTTATACTTCTTTCTTGAGACGTATTTCATTTCCAGAGTAATTGTTTACTATCCCATAAGTTGCTTATTTTCCTGTGAGAAATTTAAGACTGCGAAGTGAGCAACTTAGGGTCCTGTTGATCCCATTATAAATCAGATTTTCTCCCTCCCTATTTGTGAATTTTCTATCTAAACATTGTTTCTTTCCTCGGTGATTTTAACGGTTGACTAGGGCAAACAATGCATATGATTTGACCATATGTCTGTGTGACTAAGGGTCTGGTGGGACGCCACTGAATTATGGGTTATAAGCTATGCGGTACTAAGATTATCCATCTTATGTACTCGTATGGTTTCTCTCAGTCATACCTACATCTTCTTCACTGTTCCTTCTCATTTGATTCCCTTAATTTTGAAATTTCATTTGGTATTCCATGATAATAAATTTCTTCAATGACCTCTGCAATTAGACTGTCCTAGTTATTGAAAGCAAATAAAAGTGACTGTCAGGAAGAATGTAAGTCTTATATCTGGATGTTATTTAAGAATAATGGTAGCAGCGAGGGATCAGGATCTAATAATGGAGTTATAGCCTCGGGAAAGGTAATTCAGTGATTGATGAATCATTTGTGGGTGATAAGAAATCATCCTTGGAGGAATGGTTGGTTGAAATTTGGACTATGTGCATAGAAGAGTCCAGTGTTCCTTAAGTTGACTTGATTTACCAGTTTGTTCTATGTAATTGGTGGTTGATATAGCCAACCAAGTCTCGTAGTATATCAGATTTGTGTTGATGTGGTAATTGAGTAGGGACGGGAAGTTAGTCAATTGCTATTATATCGAGGAACCATGCTACGATGTTTAGTTTCTTTGTATTTCAGTTTTCCTGTACTGTTGTTGATTCTGCTACTGTCATTGTTGTTATGGTTGCTAGTGTCGTTAATCTAGATCTCTTTTATAAATGGACCCTGATATTAAAGGCATGGGTATTTTGATTGGGCAGCATTTTCCTGATACAGGTGCACCGCTTAAACGGTGATGTGTTCTATCAAATACTCTTATTATGTTTTGAATAAATTCATCTCTATATTTCAGGAAGATGCCACCCATGAAAGCTACCCAGTCTAAAGAAAATAGTAGTAATTTTGCGTAGGGTGTAACGCCCCCAAATCTGGGGTCAGGGGATTTGGTCGTCACTGTGAAACCTCAATCTAAATCAACCTGTTTAATCAATAAATAAATGCCAGCGGAAGATATTTATCATTTATGACCCCAAACTAATCCAAGATCTTTTAAGGTTACAGTTCTAGAAACAAGATATCCAAATTCCACAAATAAATTTTTCTCACTTTCTTTTAAAACACTTTTCAATAAATTCCAACTCACAATTAAATCCACTAGTATAACTTCGAAATGAAGTATACTAGGCCCAAATAAAATATACAACTATAATATAATCTAATATAAATAACTTTACACAATAAAACTTACACTAGTCCGCAAACCCTGGACCAACCACCTTCCAAGAGCTTCTTCTTTGCTTACTCGAATTTCGCAGCTAAGTAGCGCAAGCTAATCCTCACTGGAGGTTAAATTTAAAAACAGGAAAGTATGAGCGGAAGAAATGCTCAGCAAGATCATTATAGCATATATAGGGTCTTTTGATATAAAACCGATATCTGCATTAGAGCAAAACATTTAAAATCATAATTGCTGAATTATAAACTCTTTTTGATATTTTCAAGCGAAAGGCTTCAGCAATACTTTGAATCTTGACGAGAATAAAACTCGTAAAACAGTGTTTACGGAAATATCGTAAACCAAAATAACATGAAACAATGATTATGGATTGAATCATAAACTTTACTCAAAACTCAACTCTTAATATTAATACTTATTTTGTTGTCATATCAAATTAGATATCAATACGAACTTTGATGCTCACAACACCCATACTGAAGTCAACATCAATCATCTATACTAATACCACCTTTGATATTCAACAACAACGTAAGTATCCACAAAATCAGAAACTGAATCAAACCCACAATTCACTTTTAATCCAAAACAGAATCAGTACTTTTAATCCAAAAAGAATCAGTTGATAAATTATTTATTCTATGAATATCAAAAATGATATGATAATTTAGATTAGGATCATTCTCCGACGGACGTACTATCACATGTTGATCAGCCCGTGTGATAGCACAAGGTCATGATTCATAGAAACGTGACCCCAAAAACACGAGTACTCAAACAAAAAGGCATAACTAGCCTGTGGCAAAATGGTGTCATAATATTCATATGGCACTTAGAAATAGCCCTCCGCTGGACCGTCCGTCCCGGTCACTTACGCAATTATGATCCAATCTTAAAACCTTTTATTGAAATGGGGTCATGATACTCGACACCCGAAATAATTTTATTCCCCCAATTCTTGGGTAGGAATATTCGCAACCAAATCACTTTTTTCAAAATCCAAAATATTTGTAAATCCGATAATTGGATAAGTAAAATCACTTAGCTACTCTGAATATAGAATAACGGAAGAATACTTGCATAAACAGAATTATTTAATTCAGCGATATGTAAAACATTTATCGATTCTAAACTGAGAATAGGGAAAGCAATACTTGCATCAAAAGATTTAAAATAAATATCACTTGAACAATAAGTGATGATAGGGATACTTGCATACTGTGATTCGAAATAAACATCACTTGAACAATAAGTGAAATCAGGGGTACTTGCCTTTGGGTTTTTAGCAGTTAGTCACACTCACAAACACACATCTATCCTGACATTCTGTCTCAAAACATCATCGTCTTGCTTTTCAACACCTTACTGATATGCTGCTCCTGCAATTGCTAGAATTCAGATATCCACTTCCATTCAATCTCACTCTTTATCCAACATCTTGTCCTGATCAACTCGAATGATCCGCATCTATAATTAAAATATAGAACTTTAATTGTCTAATCGATAACCACTCGACGAACTACACGTCAAAAGCCTAATGTCTACCCATACGATAGCCCACACATAAACGAAACAGTCAAACACAAGACTCTTAATCCACACACACACATAATTCACATAGCACATAAGCACATAACTCATGTATCACTTAATTCATATCACATATGACTCAGTTCGTCAAAAGGGTCGACTCGATATGTTTAAAACTGAAATCAGGTCAAAAATATGATTTTTCGATCAATAATCGACTCAGAATAACTTGTAAAACAAACGACCTTTCGAAACAAAAAGGATTTGGGTCTCGAAAGTATTTTTAATGAAAGCGGAATATTTTTCTGAGTCTGTACGCGTTCGTTTCGTATTAAACGGACGAACGGTTTATTTAATATGAATTTTTGAACATTTTTTGGAATTAAAACAAGTCTCCGAATCATTTATAACTAAATAATAGTGCTCGAACACTCGAAATAATTTTATTAGAATTATTGAGCCTGTAAAATAATTTAAAATAATATTTTCTTGGAAATTGGACAGCACCTCCTCTATTTCTCGGACTGCCAGTCGATATCATATCGACACAACCAACAACAATCAACACAATAATTTATATTTACGCATATAAACACTCCAGAAATGAATAACACGGCCACCTGAACCAAAACTCGGACCAAAAGTGACTTCTCCAACAATTTCTAAAAATTATGAAATAAATATATAAACACTAACATGCTATAATATACACAAGTACGAAGGCGGAATTTCGGAATCGTTACCCAAAATAAATTCTGATCAACCCGAAGAGAAAATCTGATGTCCGGAAAATATCTCCAGAAAAATCCGAAATTAATGGTCATAGACATATACACGCTGAGATACCATGTGGAGTAATCACCACCTCCAAACTCTGTTTCTACGCCCCGAAAATAAATTAAAACGAAAATATAACGGAAATATGCCCCGCAATTTTTCTTCTCAAAACCTTGCAATATATATACCTATGCGTAGGTATCGAAGCGCTGATCATTTATATATATAACAATTGAAATTTGGATGAACGGTTTGTAAGATATGAATTTTTGAAAATTAAAAATATATAAATATTGAGACGGTGGAGAGACAGAGAGAGAAGGAAGCAGAGGTTGGGTAAAGAAATTGGGGGGTACGCGGGTGAACAAATAAAAAGGGGGGTTGGTTTGCCAGGTGGGGTGGGGGGTGTGTACACGTTTTCTATATTTTTTTTTTCTTTTTTTTTTCTTTTTCTTTTAACCACTGTACTATTTTTTTTTCTTTTGTTTCAACACAACAGTGAACCAATCAGCAATTACCACACGTCTGTTTATTCATCCAGCGTTTGACACGTGTTTCTCCCTTCTTTAAGCCCGACTTTTGTCCCGCATTTTAAATTTTATCGAACCATGTTGCACATAAAACAAATTTATAAAATTACGAAAACAGTCTTAAAATTTTCTAAAAACCCCGAAACTAATAAAATAAAATTTTCATAATTTTCAAAGCATTTTTGAAACGCAACTCATACCTGCATTTAACAATTAACGAACCGGGCTGCACTTAAAACAAATTCATAAAATCACAAAAATAGTCTTAAAATATTACAAATATCCCGAAGTTTATAAAAACATAAATTTCAAAAATTTTAAAACAATTTTTGAAATGCAATTTATACCCGTTTTTAGCAATTAAACGAATCAATGCGCCGATGAAATTAATCCCAAAAATTTCCAAAATAATTTTAAAATTCTTAAAATATTCCAAACTTAAATAAATATGAGTTTCATAATTTTTGATGAATTTTGGAATTAAATACGAATTTTACAAATAAATGAAATCAGAAAATCACACAGGGCTAAATAATTGATGAAATAATGATTTCTAAATTTTATAAAATCCCAAAAATAATTATTGTAATTATAAAGTCATAAAAATATTTTTGAAAGATAATTTAAATATTTATGAAATTAGATTTTCAATAAAATCACTTTTAAAGACAAAAACAAAACGATACGACTCAGTATTTAATAATACAAATAATCCTCAATCACAACTAAGTCACACACAATTAATATTACATACAACACATAGCAGACATAATATCCATCCAATCCCTAATATTACTAAACGAACTCAATTTACCGATATCAATAAATGATCGGGTTTCAAATAAACTTTTGAAATTAATACATTTAAGGAAATATTTTCAGATATTAACAAGGACCGATATAACACTCAACAATTAGCACATTACCAATTAATAACACAAACTCGTCAAATAGGAATAAAATATCCACCATTTTATTCCTTCTAAATCAGAAAATCACATAAACATATTCAAATATTAATAATAATAATTCTGAAAATACGGGATATCACATAGGGTCCAGCTATAAATGAAATTCTGGATTTGTTGCGTCAGCAGCAGCAACATCACTTGCAGTTAATCCAACAGATTCAGCAACAACAACATCAACAAAGAGCGCCAACCCAAGCTACTAGATTCAAATCCTTTCAGTCTTTTGAGCCCCTAGAGTTTAAGGGCGAAGTGGACCCTGTTGTTGCCAAAAATTGGCTTAAGGAAATGGAAAAGGCATTTACCCTCACACAAGTAAGTGATGATCTTAAGACAGAATATGCGAGCTACTTTCTTAAGAATAAAGCAAATTATTGGTGGGAGTCAGCCCGTGCGTTGGAAGGAGAATGCCCTGTTTTTTGGACGAGATTTACAAAGTTATTTTTGGAGAAGTATTTTCCAGATTGTCTAAGGAATCAATTGGAAGTCGAGTTTCTAGAACTGAAACAAGGTGAAAGAAGTGTGTTGGAATATGAGGCCAAGTTTACAAAATTGGCCTGATTAGTTCCTGAGTATGTAAGCACGGAAACCCAGAAGGCAAGAAAGTTTCAACAAGGGATGGAGCCTGAAATTCGCAGAGGAGTTTTGGCACTGCAACTCAAGACATACTCTTCCGTAGTTCAGGCCACCCTAGTAATGGAAAGTGACCAGAAGTTGGCTGTTAAGTAAGAAGGTGATAAGAAAAGGAAGTCTGAAGGTGTTATAGACGGGAAAGACCAAGGAGAATCCAGTTAGGAGTGGCATAATCGGTTTGGCCAAAACAGGAATAAAAGATTCCGGAGACAAAGTTTCCCTCAGGCTAGGTCTAGTGCTACTTCAGTTGCTTCCACTCCAGCCCAACCTGTAACATCCGGGATATATCGTGTAATTATTTTTGCTATTAAATAATTATTATGTGTGTTCAGTATCTATTCTGTGAGTTAATTGTTAAGTGATATCTGTACTTGGATACTCAAAAATAATATTAATTGAGTATTTTAATTTTTATATGTCCAAAATAAAGTATAAATAATTGTCATATCTTCCTAATTATTTTTATGTTGATTTATGAATTTATAAGAATCATATGAAATTTCTAAAATCTTTTTCCGGGTAATTGAAATCTATTTTATAAAAACGGGAACCAACCGACGTCACCCGTTGTTACGTTTTTGGAACCCGAAACTCTTCTGAGAACTCATTCCTAACCTAATTGTAATATTCCGAGCATATTCCATGTTTTGACTTTTTCGATCCGGCGTACGGTTTGTTCTGCGCGGGTCCCGGCGTAATATTTTCGATACAATATTCGTTTTGGTAAATCAATAAAACCCGTATTTTCGATAAACGGGAACTTTTTATTAAACTATCACAATTATCACTTCGTAATATGTGTAACCAGGCGCTGAGACCAAGACCGCGGTACAAATTGTACTGATTTGGATAATTATCCCGAAAACCGATACCGTTTGGATCAGTTTTTACAAATAAACATATCGTTTTATATCCGGAATGATCCAACGGGATACTAATTTTCCATAAATATAAATAGCCTTTTTCTGTATTTTATTTCGTATCAAAATCATTTGCAGACAGATAATTATATAATTTTACAGAGAAAAATCATATATTCATAAACTGTTCTAAGAATCAAACAGCAAAACGAAGGCGTTACCGATCTCTGTTTTCAAAGCTTGAGTAACCAAAACGAAGGATTTGAAGTGTTCTATCAGATTCTGAGCTTTGTTTCACTGCAGAATCAAAGGTTTATTTTCTGGAAATTTATTTATTTTTGAATTAAATTTATTAAAAATATGAATTTTTGTTCGGATGATTGTTTGTATGATTTGATGATTGCATATTGTAGAGCTTGTTTTCCTGATGATTTTGATATTTTATACGTCCGATTTGGAGTTCAATAACATGTTCAAATTTGAGTTTGATTTTCGAATTTTAAAATTAGGGTTTATAACCCGTATGAATGTTCTTAATTGAAATTTAGGGGTTTCTTATTCTGAAATAGATTGATGTTGTGGTACAGTGTATTGTATTCTCTGTGAAATTTGCAATCTAGTCGTACAAGTTTCATGAATCAACGAGGTCTGTAGAGAAGGGAGTTGTGTTTTGAAGTTTACGTCGAACCCGCCGGAATCCGGCGAGTTTCTTGATCAAATTCCGGCCAAGTCTGGGGTTATTGATGAATTTTGATTGCAGATATAGGTTCCTGGTGTTGTGTAGTTTAATTCTGGAGGTGATGGTGGTGGGAGGATGCCGGAGGTGAGTTCTTCGGCCACCCCCGATTTTCCGGCGACTGGAACTGCAAAATTGCAGTTTAGTCCCTGTATTTTTGAAGATGGTGAAGTTTAGTCCCTGTAGTTTGCAAAGTTTTCAAAAATAGGATTCCTGTTTATAAAATGTTTAAAAATCATATTTCCTATTTATTTTTATTATAAAAATTCATTTTTAATGTTAGATATATTTGATAATGTCATGGCTAATATGTTTTATGTTTAGCTTTCAGATCTTACTTGAACAGGATAAATCAGTACTTAATTGTTGATCAGTACTTATACTGGAAGTCAGGACTTAAGGATATCAGTACTTATGATATCAGGAGATAATCATCAGAAGATAGATATCAGAACTTAAGTGCTGAAGGACGATCAGATAAGGACAGTAGCTGATTAAAGGAAAGAAGATCAAGATAAACATAAGAAGAGATATGCATGAAGAAGGAATTCTGTAAAGAATGGAATACTTGGAAGAAAAGATATCTGATTGATATATTTTAGGAAGTAGAATTATATTCCATATCAATTAGCGATTATCTTGTAACTGTGTAGTATATAAACACAGACATAGGGTTTACACTATAAGTGTTATCATTATTAGAGAAGATTATTCATTGTAACCCTAGCAGCTCTCGTGATATTTGTTCATTACTGAGAGGTAAAAGTTCCATACTGTAACAGAGTTTATTGTTTCAATAAAGTTTGTTTTCTGTTACTTAAGTTCTTAAAGTTTGATTTGAGTGTACTATACACTGTATTCACCCCGTCTACAGTGTGTGTGTGACCTAACAATTGGTATCAGAGCCTATCTGTTAACATACATACAGTTAAAGATCCAAACACAATCATGTCGGACACAGAAACTCCAACTAAGCCTACCAAAACTGAGGAATCACCAAAGACACAAATTCAGAGTCGGTATGAGACCATCAGAGTTCCCATACTGAGACCATCTGAATATCCCATATGGAAGGTAAGGATGACCATGTTCTTGGAAGCAACAGATCCAGAATACCTTGATAGAATCAAGGAAGGCCCTCACAAACCAACCAAGCTCGTTGTTGCAGTTGCAGGTGAAGCAGCAAAGACCGTACCAAAAGAGAAGAGTGATTATACTGCTGAAGACATATCATCAATTGCTAAGGATGCTAAGGTACGACACTTACTACATAGTGCCATTGATAATGTAATGTCAAGCAGGCTAATCAAATGCAAGACTGCTAAGGAGATATGGGATGCTCTAGAAACAAGGTGTCAGGGAACTGACACAATTAAGAAGAACAGGAAGACAATACTCACTCAAGAGTATGAACACTTTGACTCAAAGACTAATGAGTCATTGAATGATTTATATGATAGATTTGTCAAACTTTTGAATGATTTGTCATTGGTTGATAAAGAGTATTATCTTGAAGATTCAAACCTTAAGTTCCTGTTAGCTCTTCCTGAATGCTGGGATTTGAAGGCAACGACAATAAGAGACAACTACAATCTTGAAGAAACAACTCTTGACGAAATCTATGGAATGCTCAAGACTCATGAGCTGGAGATGGAACAAAGAAGCAAGAGGAAAGGAGGAAAGTCAAGGACAGTTGCTCTTAAGGCTGAAGAAGAATTCCCCAAAGCAGCTTCCTCAAAGAAAGACAAGGGTAAAGCTCTTTTCATAAAGTCTGATACTGAGTCATCAAGTTCTGAGAGTGATGATGACTCAGATTCTGAAAGCTTGCCTGAGACTGATGCTGATGAGGAGATGATGAAGCTGTGTGCTCTTATGGTGAAAGGAATCACATAGATTGCATACAAGAAGTTCAGGAAGGGAAAGAAGTTTTCCAGGAAAGGCATAAGTTCTGATAAGAAGAATTTCAGAAGATCTGAAGGCAGAGGAGGAAAGTCTGACAGAGGAGATTACACCAATGTTAAATGTTATAACTGTGGTGAGAAAGGCCACATATCTCCTGACTGCAAGAAGGTAAAGGGTGACAAAGGAAAGGCTCTTGTCACAAAGCAGAAAAGCTGGACATACACCTCAGACTCTGAAAGTGAGGAAAACTATGCATTGATGGCAAATGCTGATATAGAAAGTGCTGAGAGCAGTTCTGAAGCTGCTGAAACAAAGGTACCTCAGACTACTTATGCTTTTCATACTGATGATATTAATGAGTTGAGAAGATATCTTAAAACCATGTTTGTTAGTTATAGAGATCAAACTTTAACATGTGAAAGATTAACTTCTGAAAATCTTGCATTTAAGAAAAGAAATGATTTCTTAGAAAAAGAGTTAGTCATGTTCCATCAAACTCAGAAGGATAGAGATGATGTTTTTTATGTTAGGAATGAAGTGCTAAAATTAAATGAATCTCTAAAAACTGAGTTAGAAAAGGAAAGAGAGATTATCAGGACTTGGACTAACTCTGGCAAAACAACTCAAAATTTGCTAAGTAGTGGAAACTGGAAAGAGGGCTTAGGTTATGGAGAAGATAAGAAAGATAAAGGAACTGAAGAAATTAAGCCTGTTGATAAGCAAAAGCCAAGGTTAAAACCTGTTAAGTTTATAACTGTAAAGTCTGAAAATAAAAAATCAGAAGTTACAAAGAAATTAACTTCTGACAAACTAAAACAGGAAAAGACAGCTGAAGTGAACATAGGCTTAATGACAAAGAAGCAGCTTAAGCATAAGCTGAAAGATGTTAAGAATGCAAACAAGGTAAAATCACCTAGGAAAAATAGGAATGGAAAGGAAGGTGTGAATAAAAGCAATAATTATAAACCTGTTCCTGATGCTTCTAGGAAAACATGTCATAACTGTGGAAGTTCTAACCATCTGGCTTCTTTTTGTAGGAAGAATAAGAATATTAACTCCTTACCTTCAAGGTCAGGAGTTAAGAGTCAGTCTGTTAGATACAAACCACAAAATCCTTGTTTTCATTGTGGTAGTTTATGGCATTCCATTTATACTTGTAAGGAATATCATAGCTTGTACTATGATTATTATCAAATAAAACCTTCTTTGAAGAAAGTTTCTATTGTTCCTTCTAGTGTAAATTCTGATTCAAAGTCTGATAGTGTAAGTTCTGATAAGAAAAATGTTAACATAAACTCTGATGCTAAATCCACTGCAAATGTTAACAAACTTAATAAGGCCAAAGGATCCAAGCAAGTCTGGGTCCTTAAAACTAATAATTAGTGGTCTTTGTGATTGCAGGGCAACAGGAAAAATATTCTAGTTCTGGACAGTGGATGTTCAGGACATATGACTGGAAATAAGGCCCTGTTATCAGACTTTGTGGAGAAAGCTGGCCCAAGTGTTTCTTATGGAGATGGCAACATTGGAAAAACATTGGGATATGGCAATATCAATCTTGGAAATGTCATAATTAAACAAGTAGCTCTGGTCTCAGGACTTAAACACAACCTACTGAGTATAAGTCAAATCTGTGACAGAGGTTATCATGTTGATTTCTTTGAAGAACACTGTGAAATTGTGAGTAAATCTAAAGGCAAAGTTGTTCTAAAAGGATACAGGCGTGGCAACATTTATGAAGCTAAGCTTTCAACAAGTACTGATGGTTCTACAATCTGTCTGATGAGTAGAGCATCAATTGAAGAAAGCTGGAATTGGCATAAGAAACTCTCTCATTTAAATTTCAACAATATAAATGAACTGGTCAAGAAAGATCTTGTGAGAGGATTGCCAAACACAGTATTTGCTCCTGATGGTCTTTGTGATTCATGTCAGAAAGCCAAACAAAGGAAATCTTCATTCAAGAGCAAGACTGAATCATCAATTCTTGAGCCTTATCATCTACTACATGTTGATCTATTTGGTCCAGTAAATGTCATGTCTATTGCAAATAAGAAGTATGCGTTGGTCATAGTGGATGAGTTCACCAGATACACATGGGTGTATTTCTTGCATACAAAAAGTGAAACTGCATCAACCTTGATTGACCATATCAAACATCTGGATAAAATGGTCAAAGATTCTGTGAAAGTTTTAAGGAGTGATAATGGCACTGAGTTCAAAAATTTGATAATGGAAGAGTTCTGCAAAAGCCATTGAATAAAGCAGGAATTTTCTGCTCCTGGAACTCCACAGCAAAATGGAGTTGTTGAAAGGAAGAATAGAACTCTCATTGAAGCTGCACGTACAATGCTTGAAGAAGCAAAGCTTCCAACCTATTTCTGGGCTGAAGCTGTGCAGACTGCTTGTTTTACTCAAAATGCAACACTCATTAACAAGCATGGAAAAACACCATATGAGATGGTGAAGAAAAAGAAGCGGAATCTGATATATTTTCATGTATTTGGATGCAAGTGTTTTGTTCTCAAGACTCATCCTGAACAGCTATCAAAGTTTAATCTAAAAGCTGATGAAGGAATCTTTGTTGGATATCCACTTTCCACAAAAGCCTTCAGAGTCTATAATTTGAGAACAAAAGTGGTCATGGAATCTATCAATGTCTCTTTTGATGACAAAAAGATTACTGGTCTTGAAGATTTCATTGACCATGATCAGCTGAGATTTGAAAATGAAGACTCAAATTCTGATACTGAAAATCCTGACAGTCTAAGTCCTGATACTGTAAACTCTGATGGATTAAACTCTGATGTTATTGAAACTGTGGTGACTACGTCAAAGCAAGATGCACATATGCAGGAGGAGCATACTCAAGATCCTACCACATCTCAAGAGACATCAGAACATGCATCTGGCTCTTCAAGTTCTGATTCATCAAGTTCTGATAAGCCAAGTTCTGATAGTGCTAAAAATCTAAATACTGAAGAATCCAACTCAGAGAGCATAGTTTCAGGGGGAGCATCAGAAAATGAAAATGAAGATAGCATGGATCATGGGGGAGCATCCAGTTCTAGAGAAAACCTTCCATCTGCAAGGAAGTGGACAAAATCACATACACCTGATTTGATAATTGGAAATCCTGATGCAGGTGTCAGAACTAGAATAGGTACTTCAAATGAATGTCTTTACAATTCTTTTCTCTCTCAGACTGAGCCAAAGAAAGTGGAAGAAGCTCTTCAAGATGCTGATTGGGTGCAAGCAATGCAGGAAGAGTTGAATGAATTTGAACGAAATAAAGTCTGGACCCTAGTGCCAAGACCAAAGAATAGATCTGTTGTTGGTACAAAGTGGGTATTCAGAAACAAAACTGACAGTGATGGCATAATTACAAGGAATAAGGCAAGGCTGGTTGCAAAAGGATATTCTCAACAGGAGGGAATTGATTATAATGAAACATTTGCACCAGTTGCTAGGTTAGAAGCCATAAGGATATTCTTGGCTTATGCTGCTCACAAAAAGTTTACTGTCTTTCAAATGGATGTGAAAAGTGCTTTTCTCAATGGAGAATTGGAGGAGGAGGTATATGTTGAACAACCTCCAGGTTTTGTAGATACCAAACATCCAGATTATGTCTACAGGCTTGATAAAGCACTTTATGGACTTAAGCAAGCTCCTAGAGCATGGTATGAGACTTTAGCTCAGTTTCTTCTGGAAAGTGGATTCAACAGAGGGACAATAGACAAAACACTGTTCTACCTCAACCATGGAAAGGACTTACTTCTGGTCCAGATTTATGTTGATTATATCATTTTTGGATCTACAAATGACAAACTTTGCAAGAAGTTTGCCAAACTAATGCAGTCAAGATATCAGATGAGTATGATGGGGGAACTTAGCTATTTTCTGGGCCTTCAAGTCAAGCAGAATGAGGAAGGCACTTTTATTTGTCAAACCAAGTACACCAGAAACTTGCTGAAGAAATTTGGAATGCAAGATTGTTCAAGTGCATCCACTCCAATGGCCACTGCAACAAAACTGGATAAGGATACCGGTAAATCAGTAGATATTACTGACTACAGAGGTATGATTGGCTCTCTACTCTATCTAACTGCTAGTAGACCTGATATCATGTATGCTACCTGTCTTTGTGCAAGATTTCAAGCAGATCCAAGAGAACCTCACTTAACAGCTGTAAAAAGAATCTTTAAGTATCTTAAAGGAACAACTGCTCTGGGATTATGGTATCCTAGAGAATGAGATTTTAAACTAATAGGTTACTCAGATGCAGATTTTGCAGGTTGCAAAATTGACAGGAAAAGCACAAGTGGAAGCTGCCAATTTCTTGGAGGCAGATTGGTTTCTTGGTATAGCTAGAAACAAAAGTCAATTTCCACATCAACTGCAGAAGCAGAGTATATTGCTACAGGAAGCTGTTGTGCACAGATTCTTTGGATGAAGAATCATTTACTGGATTATGGGTTAACATATTTCGAAATCCCTATTTACTGTGATAATCAAAGTGCTATTGCTATGACAGGTAATCCAGTTCAGCACTCTATGATAAAGCACATCAGCATAAGGTACCACTTCATCAGGGAACATGTGGATGAAGGTACAGTGGAATTGCATTTTGTTCCCACAGATCAACAACTAGCAGATATCTTCATAAAACCACTGTGTGAAGCTACTTTTACAAGATTGGTAAATGAACTTGGAATGGTTTCAGGTTCTTTCTCTAAATCTGCTTAGTCTTGTTCTGTGTTATCAGACTTTATGCTCAGTATTTACAGAATTAATCTCATTGTGTATTCTGTGCTTAATTGATAAATGTCTTTAAGTACTGACTGTTGTCTGATATATGTTTCTAAACTCTGATAAGTGATATGTCTGTTCAAGTACCTATTTAATCCTATGAGGATAACTGTGCTAGATACTGACTTAGTAGTCTTCAATAAACAAATGATTCCATGTAAGAAGTAATTATTTCAGTGGAAATCTTATGACACTAGCAAATTCTGATAATTGAGCTTAGTTAAGTTTACTTTGTATATCTTATTACTAAGTCACAAATTAGAATAATGCTACTCATCTGTTAAGTTCTGATACTAGTAAAACTGCTGAATATACTAAGTGCTGATAAACCTCACTTATCAAAAGAAAAAGCAAAAAGATCAAAGAATAAAATCAGGTACTCCTTTGAGATCTAGAGTAAAAATGTGGAAGGGACGACCCAAGTGCATTGCTGGTATTAAGTAAATATGCATTAGAAAAGCAAAATATTTTCTTGGTGACTTTTCACACTCTATGATTACTGGAGAAATACTCTGATAATAGCATAAATTCTGATAAACAGTCGTGACTCACTTACACTGAGAAGCCACTGTAAAATAGAATTTCAAAAGATGCATAAAATTAGCACAAAACAGTTGAGGAGGACTCAAGCATGAACTCATTCATCAGTAGGTTTCAGGACAATGACAGCTCTTTAGCAAAATTTTAGTTGTGCCTTATTTCTATGTCTGTTATTTAGCTTAATGCACACACTAATCACTCCATATGAATGATGAAATTTACTGTGGTGGTCTATGTTATTTTAGATCAATAGTCACTGTGTCACTTTGCACAAATTCTGAGGACAAGTTCTAGTTACACGTTCTAATGATTAAGTTCTGAAGTCTATAACTCAAAACTTGTATGCGAATTTACTAGGATAGGCATTCCTTTTTCGAGTTAAGAAATTATGTTCTGATGACTGTTAATTTATGATATAAGTCTAAGTTCTGATATTACAGTCTAATGTTTTACTTGACTTATCTGTGAATAAAATTTGATAACAGTCTCAGTTAATAATTGAATATGTTGAAGTGGAAGATTAATAGTCACTATGGTTAGGATTAATGGTATTTGTACCTGAACAGTCCAATGTTACTTGTTTCTTGTGCGCTTTAAACCATGTTTCCTCTTTCCAATGAATGTTATTCTTTTTCAAAATCTAGGGAGACGAGGTAGAATTAATTCTACCTGTCAGCATTCAATTTCTTTGCGTCTCCTAGCATTCTCTTGCCTATAAAAGCAGCCACTTCACATCAGTCTTTCCATCAAATTCTTCTCATACACTTATCTTCATACTTATTCATTCAAAAACACAATGGTCAGATACAACATGTTTTTGAACTACCAAAACTTTAATATGGAGCTAAGCTGTGCCGACTGGCAGCAGGAATGGCATGTCACAGCCATTCCTGAGGAGATATGGGAGGTACTGACACACCTCCTGTTCTTCTATATGAATTACCATCGCCATTTGGAGCGATTGGAGGAGGAAAGACTGGCAGCTCTCCGCCAGCAAGAGCGAATCATCCGACTCACCATTCTGTTTGTCGAGAGTAGGAAGAAGAAGATGACTTAATCTCGTCTTCTTCCTGTTTTTCTTCATCATCAGCTTTGTCAGGCTTCTTAGCTAGGACTAAGGCTGTTGATGTTAGGTTTAGAAGCTTAGGGAAAATCTTGTATATGTATTGATGTAATTTCCATTTCATGAATGTATTGTCTTGATATATTAATGAAAGTTGTTTCTACTTCAAGATTTTGTCTCTGAGTTATTTTATCTTGTGTTGATAAATCCTGATTGATATTCTGATGACCATATAAATTTTGTTTTATATTAAGTTCTGATTCATTTTCAGCACTTACTTATCTAATTTATCTTGGTCATTTTCATGTGATGTATTTTCAGAATATTAATGATGCAGTGAAAAATAATTCAATCAGTGATAACGGTTTAAATTTTGAATTAAAACTGTTTCTCTTGATAAATGGAATGGTTTTTCCTTGAAACTAGTCAAATGGGTAAGTAATGATTCCTGTTTTCTCGAGCCCAGTAACTGTCCGTTATTACTGCATGTCTGACAGGTGTCCAACGATAACATTTTTGTTCAGAGTATAAGTATAACAGAGAGAAGATTTCTTTAATCTTTTATTTTCTTCATATTTTATCTCTCTCCTTACTTTTACTCTCTTTCTCTTTATTTCTCACGTTGGTTTTTCATACAGACATTATCTCAAACACCTAACAGGCATACTTGAATCTCATTTTTTTTCACATGGCAGCAAAGGATTTAATCATTGATGGAGCTAAGTTTGTCCCCAACAACTATGCTGCAGTTCTTGATCACACTGAAGCTCCATCTGAATTGCACTTTGTGCAAGATCTTCTTGCTCATAGTGAGGTTGGGTATGCATTAACACAGCCTGAATTCTTTTCAAGCCAACAAGTTCTGAGGTTTTGGAGGACTGGACTTTTTGATGATGGTGGTCAACGTGGAACTCCCAGTATTATCTTCCAAGTGGGTGATTCATCCTTTGTAGTCACTCCTGGTACAGTACGCAGGGCTTTACATCTTCCAGAAGATTGTACTTTCTCAATTTCAGAGGACTCAGCCCTTCGGGAGTTAATGGCTGAATTGGGATATGAAAAGAGTCTGACGAAACTTGGACAGTTGAAACGGGCTAATATCAGAAGAGAATGGAGTTTCTTCTTTGATTGCATCACCAAAGCTTTTGGGAACAAATGTTCGAATTTTGATGCTATTCCAATTATGAGTCAGCACATCGGGTATGCAATTATCAATCAAACTTATTTTGATTTTGCAACTGCTTTAATTGGTTTTATTGGGGATAGGATGACAGAGGATCGAGATGTTGTTTATTTTGCTAGATTCTGTCAACTTATTTACACTTACTGTACTGATGAACCTCATTTAGTCAGCACTCAAACCCCACCTTTTAAGGTTGCAAAACGATACTTTAATGACCTGGTAAATGCTAATACTAAGAAAAAAGTGGTTAGACCATTACAGATTCCTAAGTCTGTAAAACAGATCCTGGTAAATGCTGATCCTGATACTTATAGATCTGTTTACTCTGATGTCCAACCAACTCCAAACACCCAAAATCCATCAACCTCAGTACCTACCTCTCATTCTACTCAACCTACCCTCAGAACATATCTCAAATCCTATCTCTCCACTTTACAGACTGCTCAACCTTCATCTTCAGCACCTACTGTGAAATCTTCATCTTCTAAGCCAAAGAGGACAAAGAATGTTCCTCAAACACCTCAAAAGAGAAGGAGGATTGCATTGAGAGATGAATCTGATTCTGAGGAACCGGTTCCTGCTAGAGAACCTGTTGTAACTGAAGCTGAGAAAGAGATTTCTCAGAAGGATTCTGAAATTGGGAGTTCTAGGCTTCTCAAGAGGCTTAGACGAATGACAGTTCCTGAAACTTCCAAGGAATCCAAATCAACAAGAAAGTACAAGAAACAGAGGGCACAAAGGCCAGTTTCAGATGATGAAGAGGAAGCAGCTAAGGAAGGGGATCAGGAATCTCTGATCTCACAAGACAAGGAATTTGCTTCAGTCACTTCTTCTCCATCAACTCCATCTCAGGAAGCTGTATCTGACACGGCTAACTCACCATCTATGTCTCTTGTTGATCCAGGCACAAGTGCTGATATTGATGTTCAACACTTGGTTGTGTCTGAAGTATTTCTCTTAGAAGCTCCAACAGCAAATAATCCTTCCACAACACCTGTTACTGATGCTGTTCAAACTCCAGAGTTATCAACAACACCTTCTCTGCATCAAGATGCTGATGATCAGACTTTAGGTGAGCATCAGGATTTGGCTGTTGATCAGAACTTAGTATCAGATCAGCAATTAGAGGATGCTGAAGCCTCCATTGCTACTCACACTGTTGTCTTATCAGAAGATACTGATTCTTTAAGTTCTGATGTTGTAAATGCTGGAGATACTGGTGATGCTGCTCCAACTGTAGATGCTGATGAAGCAGGTCCTTCAGGACATACTCCTCAACAGACTCTTCCTAAGTCTGAACTGGTAAAGAATTTTGTTACCGGGGAAGCACCAGTACCTTGGAGTGAAACTCCTGCAGGTCAGGAGTGGACTAAGGAATGTAACTCAGTTTTATGTGTTCCAATTGAAAAACATCTTGCTGAGCACTTGACTAAAGCTGATGAAATGTTAAATTCTGATGATTTTAAAACCCAGCTTAGAGTCACTGCATTGAGTACTAAACATCTACAAGGTCTTCATTCAACTACTCATGCAGATCTACACAATATTCAGGAGAACTTTATCAAACAGGAACAAGTTTGGAAAATTGATAAAAAAAGTTCTTTCAACCTACCATTGACATGATTGCTTATATTGAGCAAACTCAAGAGAAACAACAAGCTCAGATTGATGAAATTCTGACAAATCAAGCTTCTCAGCAATCGCAATTTACTGAAATCCAATCCTCAGTGGAATTACTTATCTCTCTTTTACTACCTGCTGATGCCAAAAAGGGGGAGAAGGTAATTAAGTCCAAATGCAAATCTAACAAGACACTGCAAGGAAAGGATGATGGAAATGATGATCAAGGATACTCTGGAATGGGTAGTGGTCATAGTCAAGGTAGAAGGTTTACATCAAGACAAGCTAGTCACAGGACAAGTTCTGATACTGGGAAAAGAATAAGTTCTGTTGCTGGTAAAAGGATAAGTTCTGATGAACTTCTAGATCTTGATGAGGAAATGTCAAGACAGTTATTTCTTCAAGAAAGTCCAGGAATGGACTTGGAAAGTTTAAAGGAAGAAGAAGCCAGACTTAAATCAGAGAAAGTCACATCTAAATCTGAAGCTTCTGGTAAAAAGTCACTTCCAAAACTCAAAGGCATTGTGATCAAAGAAAGGACACATACTGAAGCAACATTGGCTAGATCACAACCACAGATAGATCCAAGATCCAAGGGTAAAGAAAAGGTTGGTGAACCTATCAAGGTTTATGTACCTCCTGAGGAAGAAGAAATTACTGATGAAAAGGATGATCTTGCTCTGACTTCAAGAAAAGTTCTTAAAACAACCTCTGACATGGCTCAAGTTGTTCACAGTCAAGAAATTGTAAGTTCTGATATTCAGAAGAAGCAAGTAACCTCTGACATAGCTCAAGTTAACTTGATATCAGAAAATAGATCAAAGACACTCCTACCAGGATTCACTAAAGCAAAACAGACTCAATCTTTGAAGACTACTGCAAGTGGTTTTGAAGCAAGAGTACTTACTGGAAAGGAAGCTAGAGATAAAACTGGATTGGGAAGTGCTGATGAAAGAAGAGTACATAACACTACCAATGATCCAACTTCCTTGAGTGAACCAGGTATTGGAGCAACTCCTGAGAGATTGAATCAGCTGGAATCTGTGTAGATGGTTTACCATACCTAATTGAAAGAATACATCATGTTGTATTTCATGACAGATGGTAGGTTTATCATATAAGACAAAATGCCATTCCATTGAAGTATTTTGAAGAATTGGAACATGTACTTTTCTTACTTCAAGTGGATGACAGAATAACAGGGACTGCTGCAAACTACTTAAAAGAACAGATTCAGAGACAGAAAAGGCTTTATTATGTTAAGTCTGACAGCATATATGTTCCAAAGTACAGAGATCACAATGGTGATATTGTTGATATGAAGCCTAGTACTGCACAGATCAGAACATATCTTGGTATTAAGGGACTCGAATTCAATCTAGAGTCTGACAAAGCTTATGTCATAAGATTAGATCAGGAGTTGAGAAAAGCAAAGATCAATGATCTCAGAGCTGCAATCTTTCAAACTGGTGAAGATACTGCAGAGCTTAAAGATGTCAAAAGGAGAATGATTGATGAACTCAGATATGCTGAGAAATGTTTGTTGAAGAACTATCTCAGAACAACTTCTGACATCAGAGAGATCAGAAAATGATGAAGCCAAGTCGAAGATCTACAACTGCTTAAATTCTGATATTTATACAGACTGAAGTTGTTATCAGAAGTTGAAATTGGTAAAAGCTTTAAGGACTGTAAGTTATAGTTATCTAGTCTAATTCTCATGCATTTATACTTAATGTTTTTGACATCATCAAATATCTGTTAAACTTGTATATTATGTTAATTTACAAGTTGGGGGAGATTTTTAGATATATTTGATAATGTCATGGCTAATATGTTTTATGCTTAGCTTTCAGATCTTACTTGAACAGGATAAATCAGTACTTAACTGTTGATCAGTACTTATACTGGAAGTCAGGACTTAAGGATATCAGTACTTATGATATCAGGAGATAATCATCAGAAGATAGATATCAGAACTTAAGTGCTGAAGGACGATCAGATAAGGACAGTAGCTGATTAAAGGAAAGAAGATCAAGATAAACATAAGAAGAGATATGCATGAAGAAGGAATTCTGTAAAGAATGGAATACTTGGAAGAAAAGATATCTGATTGATATATTTTAGGAAGCAGAATTATATTCCATATCAATTAGCGATTATCTTGTAACTGTGTAGTATATAAACACAGACATAGGGTTTACACTATAAGTGTTATCATTATTAGAGAAGATTATTCATTGTAACCCTAGCAGCTCTCGTAATATTTGTTCATCACTGAGAGGTAACAGTTCCATACTGTAACAGAGTTTATTATTTCAATAAAGTTTGTTTTCTGTTACTTAAGTTCTTAAAGTTCGATTTGAGTGTAGTATACACTGTATTCACCCCCTCTACAGTGTGTGTGTGACCTAACATTTAATTTCTGAAAATTCTGAAAATTATTATTTTAATTCCGAAAATTATTTTTAATTCAAAAATAAATCTAAATTAATTAGTTAATTAATTTCAGGTAATTTTTAATTAATTAATTGGTCAATTAATTCAAAAATTAATTGATTAATTGATTTAATTAATTATTAATTGATTTTAATCAATTATTTAATTAGATTTAATTATTTAAAAATGATTAAAAATTCTGAAAAATAGTTTCGAGCTTTAAAATATTATTCTAAATTATTTCCAAGGCTCGATAATTATTCTAAAATTATTTCGGAGCCAGAATTGGCCAACCGAACCCTGTTTATTAATCCGAAATTGATCCAACGACCCGTTCTAATTCTGAAAAATGTTTTAAAAATCATTTTAAATACCAGAAAGCCTATTTATGACCCGAAACGTCTTTATAAATGATATGTCATTGATTATGTGACGTATTATGTGTTATATGTGGTATGTTGGTTGACTGTCGGTTTATATATTCGATGTTTACTATTTATTGCGTAACTTTCAATCCATTAATCGGATTTGGGTAAAACGAAGGGTAGATAGAAGTATGTGTTCAATAGAATTCTATAAGTCGATTATTGTTAGATGCTTATGATATGTGAGCAAAAGAGGAAAGACGTAGGAAAGGGAAACAGATAGTTGAGGAGTAAGACGGTTGTGATTGGAAGCGAGTGCAGTGTATTAAGCTAATACCAGGCAAGTGTTCTGAACTTTCTCGAGATATTGTAGTACTTGATAGTCTTGTTGATATTGCAAGTGCTTGAAGCACTGAAACCCAAACCCTGATTCCAGTTATTGTTCTTGAGCCATGAACCTTATTCTTTCTATACCATTGATTGTTGTATACCCAAACACGAACCTCAAGTATACAAGACTACTCCACAAATACATACATATTAAATATAAAACACCGAACCAGATTGCTTATACCTTCAAACCATTGTATTTTATGCTTTGAAAGCCCAAATCTTTGAAACCCTGAAATGTTGATTCCTTTGTTATCCAATTCTTTCATTACCCAGCATCCAAGCTTTTAAATTACCTTATTTATCCTTACAAAGATTGAAACCCTTTCATTGTTAAACACTCATTGTTGTTAATGATTCTGGTTATTGTTTATTATTGCATATTCTGTTATTATGTTAGAATTGGATTGTTTTTATAAAATTATGGACCAGATTCGTTGTCAGACCATACAATGGTCAAGTTAGGCCAATGTGTGCCTTGGATCCAGTAGTTAGAGCAATGTTGTTTGCCTTGCTCGGGGTTAGTGCGTGACTGATCAGCAGCCTAACCTTGGTTTTTAAATTAAAAGTATAATATCCAATTCTAAATCATAATCCATTGTTCACTTGATATCATAATCATGTTCACCTGATGATCATTATTCTCAGTTTTGTCATTGTGACTTGATGAGCTAGTTAGCTCATTTGTGCGATGTTGTTTATATTCTTTCCAGTTAAAAAGGAACCAGTTGGTAAAGAGGATCCCCAGTCCAGCGCGAGAGCAAGGGGTTCAGGTTGAGGAAGCTGAGCTAGTAGGCTTCTTTTGGGATAATTTAAGGTTATAAAAGTTGTAATAAAGTTTAATACTCAGTTTTGAGTTTGGAATAGTTGGGATTTGAACGGTTTGTAATATATTAGTGTGTTTGGCTTGTGTGCATACTTTAACCTGTTGCGGTCCGGGGTGGTTGGTAAGTAGGATCACTGCATATATTATTATTATCTTTATTATTGTTATAAGCAGGTTATAAATAAGGTGTGAGTGTGGACCCCAAACTTCTGACCCGGGTTTGGAGGGCGCCACACAACCAGTCAAGTCAGCAGTGGATTGCAAGTCTTGTGACAGGAGACATAGTGGTTCGTGCAAAAAGAATGTTCAATGTTTCAAATGTGGTCATAAGGGTCATTATACATCGGAATGTAATCCAGAAAATCTAGGAGTTACGTGTTACAATTGTGGGGAAGTTGGGCATATTGCAAGGAGTTGTGGAACGGTTACTCAAAATAATACATCTCAAGGGCCAACATCCAGCACAACTAGAGGCAGAACTTTCAAAGTTACCAAGAGATCAAGCGCCTAGAACTCAGACGTAGTTACATGTGCATTTTCTCTCCACTTCATACCTATTAAAGTTTTATTTGGTTCAGGAGCATCTAAGATGTTTATACATAAGAAATGTGTAAGTAAAATGAATTTGATATTGGAAGACTTAGTTGAGCCCTTAATGTTATTCCTAGTGGACTAACAATGAGATTTACAAAAGGGGGGTTGAATGTAAATCTCAAAACTTTTTCAAGTTTTGAGCAGTTTATAAAGTTGTGTGTTCAAGAAGAACAAGTGTGTGAATTGCTTTAAGCTAATACAGACAGATATATATTCAAGCACAAATGTAAAGAACACAACAGACCTTAAAAACTTTTCTGGTGGATTTGTTGTTCCACCAGAGATGGTATTTTTAGAAAATCTGTGATTAAACAATGTTGATCACAGCTGCATCCTAGTACAAACTAGATGAATTTTCTCTCAATACATTTCTAAACAGCTCTGGAAAATCTCTCATCTAATTACTAGCTTCTACTTGGTTTATATATTACCAAGTGTACAAGTGAAAAACAATATAAAAATACAGTAATAAAATAAGTTCTTCACTTGCTTCTTTTCCTGTTCACTCCAGTACTTTGTTGACTATTGCATCTTTGTACTGAAGAAGAACGGCTGCTTTTTCTGTTGTTCCTGAAATTCGGCTTCCACATCTCAGTTGTCTCTATCAACCCATGTGCCTCTGTTTGTAGGTACAACTACCACTTATCAACGGCTAATCATCAGAACATCCGTTGAAGCTTTCATCCGTTGATGCACTCATCCATTGAAGGATGTTATCCGTTGATGACTTTATCCGTTGAAGCTTTAGAGACATCCGTTGAAGCTTAGCTTCTTATCCGTTGAAGGTCTTTAAGTCATCCGTTGATACCACTTCACTTATACAAAATTACAAGGCATGAAGTATTTACAATTGGCCTTCCTATCTGCATATCATCTAGTAGTCAACATGACTCATAGTTTCTTTCAACTTCCAAGAATTACATTTTAAATACAGAGACTGAAATATGCTACAACACTAAACTTATTTCTAAGTAAAGCTACACCATCAACGGATAGCCAAAGTGGTCTTATCCGTTGAGGCTACAGACACTAAATTTCTACTTAAGTATTTTGTTAAACATATTATCAAACTAATGCACATACATTCCTAACAATCTCCCCCTATTTATGTCTATAAGAATTGTAGGCATAAATTCAGGGTTAACTTGATGATAACAAAACACTTAACAGATATATGAATTGAAACTAAGTAGAAATTTAAAAATGCTGCAAAAGTGTATGTACTAGGAGGTAATTGAAGATTTACAGTGTTTCCAAGGACACTCCTTTAGTCTGAGCAGATCATCTTTTTCTTCTTTGTTCCCTGGTTTTCTTTCCTAGCCTTTTGTCATTTTCCTCAATTTGGAGTTGGAGTTGTCTGAAGAATTCAGCTTCATCTTCAACACTGACATCCAACTTAGATTGCATTTCTTTGAGAGATTCATTGCTGGCAATCTTGAGTTGGTCTTCAAGTCTGAAAAATCTTCTGACTCCTTTATTATCTCTAAATTCCATCAACCAATGAGGTGATTTGTGAATTGTAATTCCCCTTTCTTTAATGAGTAAAGTCCTGGGTAAAGCATTGGGCTCCCTCCAAGTTTTCCTTATATTGGCTATCTTGTTGAGAATTTCAGTCTTGGCAGTTCTGGTAAAGCCAGAATCCTTTTGTATGGCTGAAAAGACTCTAATCAAGGTAGAGTAGCCTTCATCCAGAATCCTGTGTAGAGGCCATGTTCTTTCCCCAGCTCCTTTATATCTGAACACTAATCTCTCTGGTAGCTGTCTGTAGGCAGCTATTCCCCTTACATCCTCCAGCTCATCCAGATAGAGTTCAATGTCTGAAATTTCTTTTATGTCACAGATGTGAACATAATCATCTTTAGAAATGGGTGACTTAGGCTTAGGTTTTTGTTTTTGAGTGAATTTCTTAGAGGTTATGGGAGGTGTAGATTTTGGTTTTCTTTTCTGTTTCTTTGGTGGTGGAAGAGTGGTTAGAAAGGTAGGCAATTTGATAGTGTCCCAATCAATAGGTTCCTCTTTTGGAATGATTGGTTCACCATGGATGTTTATTGTGGGATCAGCAATAAGAGGTTCAGGTATGGAAGATAGTGGTTTAGATATAGATTTGGTTACTTCAGTGTTATCTCCACTCCTTCTATGTGCCTTGGTCTTTCTTCTGTTTCCCTTCTGCCATTCCTCTCTTTCTTCCACACTCTCACCAAATATACTCCCTAAAACCTCATCTAGGTTTGTAGTCTTGTCTTCACCCCTGACTTCAATCCCTTTTTCTTTTTCAACTAGACTTGACTTTAGCTGTTGTTCAAGCTTTGCTTGTGCTCTTTTGTCAGCCTCTAATTGCTTGTCTTCTTCCTTCTTGGCTATTGAGAATTTGGGATGTCCTTGCATCACACATATGCTCTTTCCCTCTCTAATGATAATAGCTCTATTTCTCCTTACAGCCTCATCCATGGACTTTTTGAGATAGGCAATACTCCTGCCTAAAATCTTGTTCTCATCATCTTTTGGAGGAGGAAAGTCCACTTCTTTTAAAGGATTCTTTGTTGAGTCCTTATTGGATCTTTTATTGGGCTTGAGAATTATAGCTTGTAGTTCTTTGGAAGAAGCTTCTCCATCCTTATGACTCCCTACTGGCTTGAGCTCCATGTTGATTGGTTCAATTTTTGTGCTGTATTTCACATATGTTGATTTGTCTTGTGTAGAACCAAACAATAGTTGCAACCTTTCATCAATTCTCCTCCTTTGCTCTTTCACTTGAATTTCAGCTGCTGCTAGCTGAATCAAATCAATTCCATCAGGCTTGCCCTTGATTTGAATGATTGGAGAAGTAGTGATGGCAGGAACTAGCACTTTAGATATGTTGACTTTTGTAGATGGCTCTCCTTCCCCTTCCCTTTTACTCTCCCCCTTTTTGTTATCATCAAGGAGAGGGGTCAAGCCTTGTGCTTTTGCCAGCTGCATTAGGAGACTGGTTTGAGATTGTTGATTGTGAAGAATGGTGGCCACAGAATCTTCAATAATTTGAACTCTGTCTTCTAACTTGGCCAACCGTTTTTCAGTAACAGATTCTTTCTTCAATCTCAAAACCAAGTCCTGCAATGTACCATAGGGCATGACTGAATCCAATTTATCTGAAGTATAGGTTTTCAAGTCAGCAATATCCTTCCTTAGATCATCCATACCCAGATTCTGCTTTACTTGCTGCAGCTTCATGAGATGCAGTGAGTCCAGGTGAGCTTGAAGGATAGCCTTGATACTTGCATGTGAAGTATTCTGAATGGCCTGTTGAATAGTGTTGATTTGTTTGACTAAAGAGACATTGAATTCCCCTGATCTATACTCCTTAGTCAAGGCCCATTCAGGTAGATTTGGAATTGAACTAGGGCCTTCATCTCCCCCTAAGTCCATGCTTCCATCAAAAGAAATAGAGTCATCATCATCAGAATTTGCTCCAAATTCCTCAGATGGCTCACCAGCTGTAGAAGGCATTTTGTTAATGGCAGCTTTATCCCTTTGAAGAGATTGTGTTGTGTGTACTAGATGTAGTGACCTTTCTGCCTCCTCATTGCCCTGAGCAGCCAACTTTTGATAGGCTGTCACAGGATGAGTAAAAGTGTCAGCATCCAAGGAAATGTTATCAATTACAGCTTTGTAATGTTGCTGAAATTGTCTTTCCTTTTCAGCATCATTCACAATCATTGACTCATTAGCAATGGCTGGTTCCACCCTTGTATCTACTGTACCTGCTTTTCTCTCTTTATCTCTATGTTCTTGCATCAGGGGCTCCCCCTGGCTCACACATCTCACTCCCTCACCTTCACCTACTAAGGTGGTACTCCACTCACTTACTTTTGCCATGCTAGAAGAAATAGCATGCATTTTTGAGCTCTCAATCTCTCCTTTTGCCTGGGAGCAACCCAGCCTCTCACTCAAATTGTCACTCCCTTCCCTCAATCCTAAGAGTGATTGCACAGTATTCATGTCTTCTACACTTGGAATTGATTCAGTTATTTGTGTAGAGACTGTCAACGGATGTGGAATATCCGTTGAAGGTGAAACTGATGTTATCAACGGATAACTGCTGTTAAGCTTATCCGTTGAAGAACAACCACTTGTCAACGGATGAGTGATATCCGTTGAAGAAGGAAAAGAAGTTGAAATTGAAAGTGATATAACTGTTGAATCTGTGTAGATTGATTTGAGATGTGGTGACACAGATCCTTCAATTATATCTGAAAGAATTTGCGGGTGATCCAACAAATCATCTAATAGATGATGATCACCTGTTTTTGAGTGGGGCTTCTCCCTGAGTTGTAAAGAGGGAGAATCAGGAATTGATGGGAATAACATATCCACATCCAGAGATGGTGATGAAGTGTTTGGTGATTGATGTGTGATTATTGTGAGAGAATGGGGCTGTGACTCCACATTTATTGGAGTCACATCAAACTGAGTTTGAGAAGGCATAGATACAAATGGATGAATCTGTGCAGTGTGTGCACCCTGTGTAGAAGATTGGGTTCTGGCCTTCTTTCTTCTAATAAAGGCTTTTGTTGGTGAGTGTTTGGCTTTAGTGTCCCTCCCTCGTTTGTTCTGTGTTCCTGGTTTGGAACTATTTTCAATAGTAACATCCTTTTGGGAGGATGCTACTAGGGATGTGCTAGATACCTTTTCAACCACCACAGCTTTTTGAGAAACTGTGGCTTGGCTAGCTTGGGAAGCACTCAACTTTCCTTCCTTATCCTGGGGGTTTCTTTGATGTTCACCCCTCCCCTCACCACTCACACCCTGTTCACTCACCTCAGGGTTAATAGTTGGTGTTACAACTGTTGTCTTTTGAGAAACAACAGAGGTGGATTTCTTTGTCTTGGATTTTGAAAGTTTAGTTTTGGTGACCTTGGTAGAAATCTGTTGGGGCATCACAGATTTCATGGCCACACTAGAAGATAAAGAAATAGAGGGGTTGGAAGAAGTAGTAGTTGTAGAAGCAATTACCTCACCTACCTGAGGTGCATTCATGATTGGTAAATATACCAATGGCACACTGCTGTTAAGATCCATTCTCTTCAAGTCTGCAAGAACTCTTTTCTCTTGAGCCCAGCACTTGAGTTTATTATTCTCATTGATTATGACTAAACCTTCAGCAACATGGTTAGCCAATAACATAAAGAATCTAGCATAATAGATGTTATTAGGTCTATTAGCTTTGTTACCTAATCTAGTACCTAATTCTAGCATCACATAGTTGCTAAAATTAAAATACCTATCAGAAACAAGCATATAGAACATATTAACCAGAGATGAAGTTATGGCATCAAAATTACTAATTTTCCCAGAGAAAACCTTTATAAAGGCATCCCCAAGGAAACTCCATTCTTTCCTAAGGCCTTTTCTTCTAATACTCCCTAAGTTAGCAGAGTTAAGAGAATAACCTATGGAATCTAACATGCTGGATACATCACTATCAGTGTGTGGTGTCATGTCATTGTTCTCAGGCAATTTAAAACATGCTTGTAAATCATCACAGTTAATACAGTGATTTTTACCTTTGAGAGTGAAGGAGATAGTCATATCCATGGAGTTGAACTCAGCAGTTGTCCAAATCTCCTCAACTACTTCACAGAAAATCGTTGGGGCTTCCAGCATTGCATAGCTAAGTTTGCAGTTTTTGATGAAGTCCATCATTTTGTGATAGTCTGAGTGGGCTTCATTCTTTTCTACCAAAGCTATGAAATTGTTCTTTTCATAGATGAACACAGATTGAGACATAATCTTCACGACTGGTGCCATTGTTGTGAGTAGAAATTGCAGAGAATAACTTGAAGTTTTTGCAGAGAGAAAATGGTAAATGCTTGAAGCCTGAAATATATTAGTTGCTAGAACAAATTTGACTTTTAATATAGTTTATTTCATCAACGGATGTTCCCTATCCGTTGAAAGTCAAAATTGCTCTATCAACGGATAGTCATTATCCGTTGAAAGACAAATACATTTCTGGAATTTTTATCCGTCAACGGATAAAACTGAAGTACCCTTCAACGGATGACAATTTGCCTTATCCGTTGAAATGTCACATCAGTCGATTCAGGTGTTTAACAGCCGTTGATTCTATTCTCTTAACCGTTGATACCCATACATACATCTGTATGTATTGGTTTTAAAGGTAGTTTTTAGAATACTTACAGTTTATTCTTAAACGGCTGAAATTCACTAACGTAGCCATCTACAAAAGTCAACATATCTAAAGTGCTAGTTCCTGCCATCACTACTTCTCCAATCATTCAAATCAAGGGCAAGCCTGATGGAATTGATTTGATTCAGCTAGCAGCAGCTGAAATTCAAGTGAAAGAGCAAAGGAGGAGAATTGATGAAAGGTTGCTCTGATACCAATTGTTGACTTGCTTGATGTGATTGATAATGATTTCACTTCCTTCATCCTTTGATCCAAGAAAATAGACCCATGAGAACTTTGAGAAATCATCTACAATCACTAGGCAATATCTTTTTCTTGCAATAGACAATACATTGACTGGTCCAAACAAATCCATATGTAGCAGCTGTAATGGTTCATCAATTGTTGTTTCAAGCTTCTTTTTGAATGATGCTTTCCTTTGTTTGCCTTTTTGACAAGCATCACACAAACCATCCCTTGAGAATTCAACTAGAGGGATTCCTCTAACTAAGTCCTTTTTGACTAGATCATTCATTGTCTTGAAATTCAAGTGGGATAGCTTCTTGTGCCATAGCCAACTTTCAACTGAGCTTGCTTTGCTGAAGAGACAAGTAATGGATTCTGCATCTGTAGAGTTGAAGTCAGCTATGTACACATTTCCTTTTCTAACTCCAGTTAGAACCACTTTGCTGTCTTTCTTACTAGTGACAACACAGGCTTCAGAATTGAAGGAAACTGTATTCCCTCTATCACATAGTTGACTGATGCTCAGTAAATTGTGCTTGAGACCATCAACTAATGCAACTTCATTAATGATGACATTCCTTGTTGAAATCAAGCCATATCCCATAGTAAACCCTTTGCTGTCATCTCCAAAGGTTATGCTAGGGCCAGCTCTCTCCTTGAACTCTGTGAGCAGGGAGAAATCTCCTGTCATGTGTCTTGAACAACCACTGTCCAAGTACCATAGATTTCTTTCATTTCCCTGCACACCATAAAATCAATCAATTTGATTTTGGTACCCAAGCTTCCTTGGGTCCATTCTTGTTAGCCTTTCTCCTAGACTTCATTCCTCCTGCATCTTTAGACTTAGGTGAGTTTGAGTCAACCTTGGTCTTAGATGTAGTTGGTTGAGGTGTAGGGTTAGTCACAGAATCATTTAGCACATTTGTAAAATTATTAGGCATTGATTGTGCAAACATGTTATTCCACATGTGCATATTGTATGGCATTTGAGGCATACTACATGCAGCAAGATAAGGATTGTTAAAATATGGCATGTTTACAAAATGTGCATAAGGATTTTGTTGAGACATAACAGGCATAGCATGCAGAGGTGATGCAGACATATCAGGCATAGAGGAGGGTACAGTTATGGGAGTCTTCTTAATGGATTTACAATTAGCAGATAGATGATTAACACTACTACAATGCACACAGCTTTTTCTAGGAGCATACCTATCAGGTGTGTAATTGTTGTGTTTATTAATTCCTACCTTCCCATTTCTGTTGGATTTTCTTTTAGATTCCTTTTTATCCTCAACCATCTTGAGCCTATTATTTAACTGTTCTAAGGTCATGTGCCCTACATTCACCTTACTGACATCTTTGGATGTGCTTGCTTCTTCTTTGACAAAGTTCTTTGAAGTTGAACCAAACTTTTTGTTGAGTTTCTTTAGATTCTCTCTTTTAGAAACATCTGCCTGTTTTAATTGAGGAACCTTCAACGGATGCTCCTTTTCTTCCTTCAACGGATAACTTTCATCATCCGTTGATTCCACATCCGTTGACAGCCCATCAATTAATTCTAGTTTCTTTTTATTTTTATCCCAGGCAGTTTCACAGAATGATTCAATTCCTTGGACCTTAGCAATTTGAGCACTTACATCCCTAGATGTCTTCCAGGCTTTAATCACCTCTTGCTCTTTCTCTAATTGATTGGAAAGTATTTCTACTTTCTTAACAGATTCAGCTAGTTCATTTTCAACAGATATACAATGCAACTTAGTTTTCTCTAGGTCAATCATCTTATCTTCTAACAAAGCATTTCTATTACTTAAAAACAGATTGTTCTCTTTAATCCTACTATTTTCTTTAGCAAGAGATTTAAGAGATACACGCAAATGATACAATTCAGTAGACATGTCATTAAAGGCATCATTGCACTCTTCTTTAGTAAGCTGTGTTAAGTCAGTAGTGATTACCTGATTGCTTGATGAACTAACTTCATTTTCTTCAGAATCAGCCATGAGAGCAAGGTTGACATACTCCACATCTTCATCCTCTTCATCTCCATTAGCTGCCCAGTCCTTTTCTTGAGTAATGAAAGCCCTCTCCTTTTGCTTGAGCAGATCAAAATATTTCTTTTTGTAATCTACTTGTTCAAATTTCTTCTTTTCAGAAGTTGGCTTTCTGCACTCACCTGCAAAGTGTCCACTTATACCACAATTGAAACACTTGAACTTGGATTTGTCCACAGTGTTATTGTGAGGTTTAGTGGCTCTAGTGTTTTTCTTGAATTTCATCTTTGCAAATCTTCTGGACAGAAATGCAACATGCTCATCAATACCATCTGAGTCATCTTGGCTGGAGTTGTCTTCATTTTCAGCAACTTGCTCTTTCCCCTTGCTTGATTCCTGACTTCTTATACCATCTTTGGAGTTTGATGTAGATCTCGCAGTTTCTTGTCTGCATTTCCTCTCATTTTCAGCTATCAATGCAACTGAACTTCCTTTCTTTCTTCCCTTCTCCAATACCTCATCCTGTTCCAGCTCTAGTTCATAAGTCTTCAAGATTCCATACAATCTTTCAAGAGTGAAGTCCTTATAATCTTGAGAGTTTCTTAAGGAGACAGTCATGGGTTTCCATTCCTTTGGCAAGGATCTTAAAAATTTAAGATTTGAATCCTTCACTTGGTACACTCTTCCATACAGCTTCAGTCCATTCAACAGCTTTTGAAATCTATTGAATGTTTCATTTAAAGATTCATTTTCTTCAAAATGAAAGTATTCATACTGTTGAATGAGAAGCTGCATTTTGTTTTCTTTCACTTGTTCTGTACCTTCACACAGTAGTTGAACTGTGTCCCAAACCTCTTTGGCAGTTGTGCAATTTATCACATTATCAAACATATCCATGTTAAGACCATTAAACAAAATGTTCATAGCCTTCTTATCCTTGTGGACTTCTTCTGTGTCTTCCATTGTCCATTCTGCTCTAGGTTTTGGAATGGATTGACCAACAGCAACTGTGGCTGTAGCAACTGTTGCTACTTTGTGGGGAATGTGAGGACCATTCTCAATGCAGTTTACATAACCTTCATCTTGGGAGAGTAGATGAAGGTGCATTTTCACCTTCCAATGGTGATAATTGTCTTTGTCAAGAACTGGGATCTTTACTCCAATATCCTTCTTACTCATCTTTGTTAGATTCCAAGATCTTTAAACTCTTTGTATGTCAAGAGCCTGCTCTGATACCAATTGTTATTCCTAGTGGACTAACAATGAGATTTACAGAAGGGGGGTTGAATGTAAATCTCAAAACTTTTTCAAGTTTTGAGCAGTTTATAAAGTTGTGTGTTCAAGAAGAACAAGTGTGTGAATTGCTTTAAGCTAATACAGACAGATATATATTCAAGCACAAATGTAAAGAACACAACAGACCTTAAAAACTTTTCTGGTGGATTTGTTGTTCCACCAGAGATGGTATTTTTAGAAAATCTGTGATTAAACAATGTTGATCACAGCTGCATCCTAGTACAAACTAGATGAATTTTCTCTCAATATATTTCTAAACAGCTCTGGAAAATCTCTCATCTAATTACTAGCTTCTACTTGGTTTATATATTACCAAGTGTACAAGTGAAAAACAATATAAAAATACAGTAATAAAATAAGTTCTTCACTTGCTTCTTTTCCTGTTCACTCCAATACTTTGTTGACTATTGCATCTTTGTACTGAAGATGAACGGCTGCTTTTTCTGTTGTTCCTGAAATTCGGCTTCCACATCTCAGTTGTCTCTATCAACCCATGTGCCTCTGTTTGTAGGTACAACTACCACTTATCAACGGCTAATCATCAGAACATCCGTTGAAGCTTTCATCCGTTGATGCACTCATCCATTGAAGGATGTTATCCGTTGATGACTTTATCCGTTGAAGCTTTAGAGACATCCGTTGAAGCTTAGCTTCTTATCCGTTGAAGGTCTTTAAGTCATCCGTTGATACCACTTCACTTATACAAAATTACAAGGCATGAAGTATTTACAATTGGCCTTCCTATCTGCATATCATCTAGTAGTCAACATGACTCATAGTTTCTTTCAACTTCCAAGAATTACATTTTAAATACAGAGACTGAAATATGCTACAACACTAAACTTATTTCTAAGTAAAGCTACACCATCAACGGATAGCCAAAGTGGTCTTATCCGTTGAGGCTACGGACACTAAATTTCTACTTAAGTATTTTGTTAAACATATCATCAAACTAATGCACATACATTCCTAACACTTAACCATAAGAGTGGTCAATCGAGATGGACTTTCGGTCAGTCACCTCCGTCTTAACTATCCGTTGGAACCCACGAGTATTCATTTTTAACTAAATTGACACCCTTCGAGCTAGAAGAGTTCGATGCGATTTTAGTAACGGATTGGTTGTCCTGTCATAAGGCAAAGATTAATTTTCAGAAGAAGTTAATAAGCTAAGAATATGAGGTAGATCCACCATATGCAAAGATACGAAGAAGAAAATACTTAAGCTGGAGGAAGTTTGAGTAATAAATAAATGCCCTGGAGTCTCTGGAGGCCAGTGGAATGAAATAATTAGTTAGATAATTATAAAAGTTATTGGAAAGGGAAGTGAGTATACCAGATATAGTCCCCTGGGTGCACCAGTGATGTTGTTGGAGAAGAGGGATGGAATTATGAGATTATGTACCGATTACCAGAAATTTTATAAGATGACGACCAAGAATAAGTAACCCCTATATAAGAGTTGATTACTTATATGACCTAATTTAAGGAGTGTGTTATGCTCTAAGTTGACTCAAGATCCAACCTAAGGGCGTATCAAAGACTGCGATTATAATGAGTTATGAGCGTTGCAAGTTTTGGTGATACTATATGAAGTAACAAGTGCATGACTCATCTCTAAGATTTAAAGAACATGGTGTATAAGGAGTACCTGTGTAAGTAAATTGTATTTATTGATAACATCCTCAGCTATTGAAAGATTAAGAAATCTTGTGCAGAACACCCAAGAATTTCCCTACGAAGATTGGAAGGGAAGTAAGTATACGCTAAGTTTCCCAGTATGAATTTTAGCTGAGATAAGCAAAGGATTCCGATCTTTCCATTAAAAATCATGTAAACAAAGCCGATATAGTAACTGATGCCCTGTGTAGAAGGAAAGGATTGAAAGTGATTAAAATCACTGAGGGGTTAATAAAAGAATTGGAAAGAGTGGAATGTGAAGTTCAAATACCTAAAAGTGAGAAGAAGTGAAGATATGAGATTACTTTTCATCCTTAATTGATGGAAATGAGTAAGAAGTGTTCGAATGTTTGGAAATTAAGTTGAAAGTGAGTACCATCTATCAGCCGTAGATGAAGGGCCAAAGTGAAAAGACGATTCAGACAATATAAGATATGTTGAGAGTAAAAGGAAACTGAGGTAATCACCTACCATTGATTGAGTTTTTCTATTTTAATAGTTATCATGCTAGTAGGGGAATGCTACCTTGCGAAGCCTTGTATGGACATAAGTGCAGTTCCCCACACTATTAAGAGAAAGTGGGGGTAGAGATGTTGTTAGGGCCTGAATCAATTCAGTACACCCAGGATGTAGTGGTATTAATTTGGAAAAGAGTTGAAGCAGCTCGGGAAAGACAAAGAAAGAGAGCAGATTTGCATCGAAAGAGTATGGACATAGAAATAGGATCGTGGGTATTGAAAAAAGTTTCATCTTGGAAAATATTGGTTAGGTTTGATTAGGGGGCGAGTTGAGTCCTAAATATATGGAACCGTTCGAGGTATCGAGGAAGATAAATAAAGTTGCTCATGAGTTAATATTGTGGCCGCAGTTGCAGCAAATTCATAGTGTGTTCTGTATGTCAATGTTAAAGTGGTATGTTTCTGATTTGAATGGAGTTGTTGATTAGGAGCCAATGGGCTTTCATCCAAACTTATTCTACGTGGAGTGATCGACCCAAACCCTAGATTGTTATGAGCGAGTCCTTAAGAATGAGTTTATATCTATAGTAAATATGCTTTGTATAAATTCGTGAGTAGAAGAGTCTACTTGGAAGTTAGAGTCACATATGCTTGACAAATATCCTCATTTGTTCAATTAAATCAGATTCCGAGGACAAAATCTTTTTAAGGGAGGAAGGATATAACGACTCGTATATTTTCTATTAATTTAAATTGTAATAATTGAATAAATAATTAAATAAAATATGTGCATGGGTTCTTTCATTTGGATATTATTCTTTTATTAGTTATAAGTGATTACTGGTGTTCGAGGATCATTTGTGTAATTAATTGTTGAACTGTGTTGCTTTGTTTATATATTTAAGGGTGATTTTATTTAAGATTATTTTCATAAAAATGTGTAGGATCCCTAAAATTATTTTTATGGTTTTATAATTACAATAATTATTTTTGGGATTTTATAAAATGTAGAAATCAATATTTCATCAATTATTCAGCCCTGAATGATTTTCTGATTGAATTTATTTATAAAATCCGTATTTAATTCCTGAATTCTTCTAAAAAAATTATGAAACTCATATTTATTGAAGTTTGGAATATTCCGAGAATTTTAAAATTATTTTGGGAATTTTTAGGATTAATTTCACTCGCGCGTTGATTCGTTTAATTGTTAAAAGCGGGTATAAGTTGCGTTTCAGAAATTATTTTAAAATAATGAAATTTATATTTTTATAAACTTCGATATATTTGTAACATTTTTAGACTATTATCATGATTTTCTGAATTTGTTTTAAGTGCAGCTTGGTTCGTTAATTGTGAAATGCTGATATATTGCGCGATCAATAAATGCTTTAAAAATTACGAAAGTTTCATTTTATTGGCTTTTGGATATCTCGAACATTTTAAGATTATTTTGGAACCTTTTCGGTGAAATTTTATACGCTATGTACATCGTTAAATTCGTAATTTAATATCAGAATTAAGAATTTCAGTCTAATAGGGGGTACATGTCCTTTGTTCAGGACACGTGTTTTACACTCAGTTTAGCAGCAATTGCAAGGGATTAACTTTCTCATCTCTTCCCTCTTGTGTCTCGCTCTCTGGTCGATCTCTACAGTCCCTTCCTCTCTTCGTTGTTTTTCTTTTCCTTCTTCTCCCTGTGTCTCTATCGCCTGCTCTCTGTTATGCGGGTTTTCCTCTTCGTTCCCGGTAAGCTGTCATCGCAGTCGGAATTCTGGCGGGATCGGTTATTTTCATTTTGAATTCCGTTCATTGTGCATAGGATTTGGTCGAGTACTGTTGATGTGGCTCTCTGCCTTTGTTTTTCCGATCTCTGTTGTTCTTCCCGGCCGCGCGTGGCGCGTGGCGAGAGTGCTGTGTTCTTGATTGTACATTTTATTTACTAACTGAACTTCTAATTTTGCAGATCATTTGTTTAACATTTCATGAAATAAAAGGATTGTTGTGTAAAATTATTTGATTTAATCGATGAAATTCGCAAAGGATGTCCGATGTATTTGGAAACCCGCGAATTTTATCGCCGTCGGCGATGAGCCTCGGCGAGCCGACGGTGGACCGTGATGAATATTCTGAGTCCTAATAAATTATAAATAATAAATTTATAAATTCTATTCTATAATTTTCTAAATAGAGTAGTAAAATTTTTAGTCTCCAGATTGTTTGGATTGGGTTATTAGTTTGGATGGTGATTGTTGATTATTGAGACATCGATTATGTTTCGACGGGTAGACCGAGAAACAAAGGAAGTGCTGCCCGATTTTTGAAAAATTAAATTCCGAAAATACGGGAACGTATCCTGTAGATTATCGGGAATACCAATCGAATGCATGGCTATATAATTATAAGTATTTTGTAATCTATAATTACGTGTTGTGGTGAAATATTTTGTAAAATATTCAATAACCCTGAGTTACTGAACTGATGCTTATATGTATTTTTCGGAATTAAATGCCAAATCGAGTTTTTCGTACGTGAACCCTAGTTGTTTCGTGTATTATAATAATATGTACAAATACGAGTCGGAATGTACTATCTGTTAGATATATTTGTGATGTCATGTCTAATGCTGATTTGTGTTTAGTTTTCAGATCTTAACTAACAGGACAAATCAGGACTTAACTGGAAATCAGTACTTATACTGAAGTCAGGACTTCAGATATCAGAACTTAAGTTGTCAGAACTTAAGTTATCAGAAGATATTTATCAGGAGATAATATCGGGACTTAAGGAGACTTTCAGATAAGGAAAGCGGTTGATTAAAAGGAAAGAAGATCGAGACTAAAACAAGAAGAGATATGCATGAAGAAGAATTCTATGAAGAATAGAATACTTGGAAGAAAAGATAACTAATTGATATATTTTAGGATGCAGAATAATGTTCGACATCAATTAGAATTTTATCTTGTAACTGTGTGTCTATATAAACACAGCATAGGGTTTACACTATATGTGTTATCTTAATTCAAGAATATTATTCATTGTAACCCTAGCAGCTCTCGTGATATTTATTCATCACTGGGAGAGAACAGTTTTTTGTAACAGAGCTTATTCTGTTGAATAAAATATGTGTTCTGTTACTTGAGTTCTTATATTCGATTTGATTGTAGTAAACACTGTATTCAACCCTCTTCTACAGTGTGTTTGACCTAACAAGTGGTATCGGAGCAATCTGTTAACATACATATAGTAAAGATCCAAAAACAATCATGTCTGAAGAAACACAAACTCCATCCAAGCCCACCAAAACTGAAGAAACTCCAAAGACTCAAATCCATAATCGATATGAGACTATTAGGGTTCCCATACTGAAACCTTCTGAGTATCCCATATGGAAGGTGAGGATGTTTATGTTTCTGGAAGCTACAGATCCAGAATACCTTGACAAAATTAATGAAGGACCACATAAGCCAACCAAGCTCTCTGTTGTAGTTGCAGATCAGCGAGCACAGACTGTACCAAAGGAGAAAAGTGAATATACAGTTGAAGATATCTCATCTATTGCAAAGGATGCAAAGGTAAGACATTTGCTGTATAGTGCTATTGATAATGTCATGTCAAACAAGGTAATTAACTGCAAGACTGCAAAGGATATATGGGATGCCTTGGAGATAATATGCCAGGGAACTGATTCAATTAAGAAGAACATAAGGACTATACCCACTCAAGAGTATGAGCACTTTGACTCAAAACCTGATGAGTCATTAACTGGTTTATATGACAGATTTGTCAAACTCTTGAATGATCTGTCACTGGTGGATAAGGAATATGATCTTGAAGATACTAATCTTAAATTCCTTTTAGCTCTTCTTGAAAGTTGGGATTTGAAGGCAACTACTATAAGAGACAAGTATGCTCTTGATGAAACTATTCTTTATGGTATGCTCAAAACTCATGAACTTGAGATGGATCAAAGAAGCAAGAGGCATGAGAGAAAATCAAGAATAGTTGCTCTTAAGGCTGAGGAGGAATCCCCTAAAATGGTTGTCTCAAAGAAAGGCAAGTCATCACAAAGTCTGATACTGAGTCATCAAGTTCTGATAGTGATGAGGATTCAGAAACTAAAAGTCTATCTGAGATGGATGCTGATGAAGAGATGATGAAGCTGTGTGCTTTTATGGTGAAAGGAATCACAAAGATTGCATACAGGAAATTCAGAAGGGGAAAGAAGTTTTCCAGGAAAGGTGCAAGTTCTGATAAGAAAGGTTTCAGAAAATATGAAGGCAAAGGAGGAAAGTTTGAAGGAGGAGATTACTCATGTCAAATGCTACAACTGTGGTGAGAAAGGCCACACATCTCCTGATTGCAAGAAAGTGAAGAGTGACAAAGGCAAGACTCTTGTCACAAAGAAGAAAAGCTGGACAGACACTTCAGATTCTGAAAGTGAGGTGAAGTATGCCTCAATGGAAAATGCTGATAGCAGTTCTGACACTGCTGAGTTAAAGGTACCTCAAACTACTTATGCCTTTCATACATACTGATGATATTACTGAGTTGAGAAGATATCTTAAAACCATGTTCAATAGTTATAGAGATCAAAATTTAACATGTGAAAGATTAACTTCTGAAAATCTTGCTTATAAGAAGAGGAATGGTTATTTAGAAAAAGAGTTATTTATATTCCATCAAACTTAGAAAGAAAGAGATGATGCTTTTTATGCTAGAGATGAAGTGTTAAAATTGAATGAATCTCTAAAAACTGAGTTGGAAAAGGAAAGAGAGATTATCAGGACTTGGACTAACTCCGGAAGAACAACTCATAATTTGTTAAGTAGTGGAAACTGGAAAGAGGGCTTAGGTTATGGAGATGATAAGAATAATAAAGGAACTGTAGAAATTGAGCCTATAGTTGTTAAACAAAAGCCAAAGGTAAATCCTGTTAAGTTTGTAGCTGTAAAGTCTGATATTGATAAATCTTAAGTTAAAGAGAAATTAACTTCTGACAAACCAAAATAGGATAAGCCAACTGAAGTTAACATAGGCTTAATGACAAAGAAGCAGCTTAAGCATAAGCTGAAAGATGTTAAGAATGTAAACAAGGTAAAGCCACCTAGGAAAAATAGGAATGGAAAGGAAGGTATGATTAAGAGCAATGATTATAAGCCTGTTCCTAATGCTACTAGAAAGAAATGTTATAACTGTGGAAATTCTAACCATCTGGCTTTTTTTTGCAGGAAGAATAAAAACATAAACTCCTTACCTTCAAAATCAGGAGTTAAGAGTCAGTCTGTTAGATATAGGCCACAAAATCCTTATTTTCATTGTGGTAGTTTATGGCATTCCATTTATACTTGTAAGGAATATCATAGTTTGTACTATGATTATTATCAAATAAAACCTTCTTTAAAGAAAGTTAGCATTATTCCTTCTAGTGTAAGTTCTGAGGCAAAGTCTGCTATTGTAAATTCTGATAAGAAAAATGTTAACATAAAATCTGATGTTAAATCCGCTGTAAATGTTAACAAACTTAATAAGGCCAAAGGATCCAAGCAAGTCTGGGTCCTTAAAACTAATCATTAGTGGTCTTTGTGATTGCAGGGCAACAGGAAAAACATCCTAGTTCTGGACAGTGGATGTTCAGGACATATGACTGGAAATAAAGCCTGCTATCAGACTTTGTGGAGAAAGCTGGCCCAGGTGTTTCTTATGGAGATGGCAACATGGGAAAAACTCTGGGATATGGTAATATCAATCTTGGGAATGTCATCATTGAAAAAGTAGCTCTCGTCTCAGGACTTAAACACAATCTGCTGAGTGTTAGTCAAATCTGTGACAGAGGTTATTATGTGGATTTCTTTGAAAAACACTGTGAAGTTGTAAGAAAATCTACAGGAAAAGTTGTTCTGAAAGGATACAGGCATGGTAAATTTATGAAGCCAAGATTTCAACAAGTTCTGATGGTTCTGCAATCTGTATGTTAAGTAGAGCATCAACTGAAGAAAGCTGGGATTGGCACAAGAACTCTCTCATTTAAATTTCAGCAATAAAAATGAACTAGTCAAGAAAGATCTTGTGAGAGAACTGCCAAAATCAGTATTTGCTCCTGATGGCCTTTGTGATTCATGTCAAAAGGCAAAACAAAGAAAATCCTCATTCAAGAGCAAGACTGAATCATCAATTCTTGAGCCTTATCACCTACTACATGTTGATCTATTTGGTCCAGTGAATGTCATGTCTATGGCAAAGAAGAAATATGTTATGGTCATAGTAGATGAATTTACCAGATACACATGGGTGTATTTCTTGCACACAAAAAGTAAAACTGCATCTATCTTGATTGATCATGTCAAGCAACTGGATAAATTGGTCAAAGATTCTGTGAAGATCATAAGAAGTGATAATGGCACTGAGTTCAAGAATTTGATCATGGAAGAGTTCTGCAAAGACCATGGAATCAAGCAGGAATTTTTTGCTCCTAGAACTCCACAGCAAAATGGAGTTGTTAAAAGAAAGAATAAAACTCTTATTGAAGCTGCACGAACTATGCTTGATGAAGCAAAGTTACCAACTTACTTTTGGGCTAAAGCTGTGCAGACTGCTTATTTTACTCAGAATGCAACACTTATAAACAAGCTTGGAAAGACACCATATGAGATGGTGAAGAAAAAGAAGCCAAATCTGAAGTATTTTCATGTATTTGGATGCAAGTGTTTTGTTCTTAAGACTCATCCTGAATAGCTATCCAAATTTGATCTAAAAGCTGATGAAGGAATTTTTGCTGGATATCCATTTTCCATAAAAGCCTTCAGAGTCTACAATTTAAGCAAGGGTTATCATGGAATCTATCAATGTCTTTTTTGATGATAAGAATATTACTAGACTTGAAGATTTAAATGATCATGATCAGCTGAGATTTGAGAATGAAGTTTTAAATTCTGATTCTATAAATCCTGACAGTCTAAATCCTGATAGTCTAAATCCTGACAGTCTAAATCCTAATACTGTAAACTCTGATGGGTTAAACTATGATATTATTGAAAATGTGGTAACTACGCCAAAGGAAAATACACTTGTGCAGGGGGAGCATATTGAAGATCCAACCACATCTCAAGAAGCATCAGAACCAAGAACAGGCTCTTCAAGTTCTGATTCATCAAGTTCTGATGGGGCAAGTTCTGATAATTCTGGAAACTCAAATTCTGATTCATCAAGTTCTGATGGGCCAAGTTCTGATAATTCTGGAAACCCAAATTCTGAAGGATCCAACTCAGAGAGCATAATTTCAGGGGGAGCATCAGAAAATGTTGATGGAGACAGCATGGATCATGGGGGAGCATCCAGTTCTAGAGATAACCTTCCATCTGCAAGGAAATGGATTAAAGCATATACACCTGACATGATTATTGGAGATCCTGAAGCAGGTATAAGAACTAGGACAGCAACATCAAATGAATGTCTCTATCATTCTTTTCTTTCTCAGACTGAACCAAAGAAAGTGGAAGAAGCTCTTCAAGATGCTGATTGGGTGCAAGCAATACAGGAAGAGTTAAATGAATTTGAAAGAAATAAAGTCTGGACCCTAGTGCCAAGACCAAAAAAACAGATCTGTTGTTGGTACAAAATGGGTGTTCAGAAACAAAACTGATAGTAATGGCATAATTACAAGGAATAAAGCAAGGCTGGTTGCAAAAGGATACTCTCAACAGGAGGGAATTGATTATGATGAAACATTTGCACTAGTTTCTAGATTGGAAGCCATAAGGATATTTTTGGCTTATGCTGCTCACAAAAAAGTTTAAAGTCTTTCAAATAAATGTGAAAAGTGCTTTTCTTAATGGAGAATTGGAAGAAGAAGTATATGTTAAACACCTTCCAAGTTTTGTAGATTTAAAATTTCCTCATCATGTCTACAGACTTGATAAAGCACTTTATGGCCTTAAGCAAGCTCCAAGAGCATGGTATGAGACATTAGTTCAGTTTCTTCTGGAAAGTGGATTTAACAGAGGGACAATTGACAAAACTTTATTCTATCTAAACCATGGAAATGACTTACTTTTGGTGCAGATATATGTTGATGATATCATTTTTGGTTCTACAAATGATAAACTATGTAAAAGGTTTGCCAAACTAATGCATCAAGATATCAAATGAGTATGATGGGAGAACTTAGCTATTTTCTGGGCCTTCAAGTCAAGCAGAATGAAGAAGGAACTTTTATTTGTCAATCTAAGTACACCAGAAATTTGTTGAAGAAATTTGGAATGCAAGACTGTTCAAGTGCATCCACTCCTATGGCCACTGCAACAATATTAGATAAGGATACTGGTATATCAGTAGATATTACTGATTACAGAGGTATGATTGGCTCACTACTCTATCTAACTGCAAGTAGACCTGATATCATGTATGCTACCTGTCTTTGTGCAAGATTTCAAGCAGATCTAACAGAACCTCACTTAACAGTTGTGAAAAGAATTTTCAAGTACCTTAAGGGTACAGCCGATCTGGGATTGTGGTATCCTAGAGAATAAGACTTTAAGCTAATAGGTTACTCAGATGCAGATTTTGCAGGATGCAAAATTGACAGGAAAAGCACAAGTGGAAGCTGCCAATTTCTTGGAGGCCAATTGGTTTCTTGGTTTAGCAAGAAACAGAAGTCAATTTCCACATCAACTGCAGAAGCAGAATACATTACTGCAGGAAGCTATTGTGCACAGATTCTTTGGATGAAGAGTCAGTTACTGGATTATGGGTTAACATATTATAAAATCCCTATTTACTGTGATAATCAAAGTGCTATTGCTATGATAGGTAATCCAGTTCAACACTCAATGACAAAGCACATCAACATTAAGTACCACTTCATAAGGGAACATGTGATGGAGGGTACAGTGGAATTGCACTTTGTTCCAACAGATCAACAACTAGCAGATATCTTCACAAAACCACTGTGTGAAGCTACTTTTACAAAATTGGTAAATGAAATTGGAATCAATTCAGGTTCTTTCTCTAAATCTGCTTAGTTTATGTTCTGATACATTAGACTTTATGATCAGAATTTATAGATATTACTATCTTTGTGTATTCTGTGCTTAAATTGAAATTTTTTAAGTGCTGATTGTTGTCTGATGTGAATTTCTAAACTCTGATAGTGATATGAATGTTTCTGTAACTATTCAATCCAATGAGGATAACTATGCTAGATGCTGACCTAGTAGTCTTTAATATACTAAAGATCCCATGTTTGAAGTAATTGTTTATGTGGAAATCTTTTAACACAAGCAAATTCTGATATTGAGCTTGGTTAGGTTTACTTTGTGTATCTTATTACTAAGTCAAAAACTAGAATAGTGCTTCTTATCTGTTAAGTTCTGATGTTGGTAAACCTTATGGATGTACTAAGTGCTGATAAGCCTCACTTATCAAAAGAAAAAGAAAAAGAAATAAAAATCAGGTACTCCTTTGAGATCTAGAGAAAAATACATGTGGAAGGGAAGACCTAAGTGCATTGCTGGTATTAAGTAATATGCATTAGAAAAGCAAAATAAATTTTCTTGGTGACTTTTCACATTCTCTGATTACTGGAGAAATACTCTGATAACAGCATAAATTCTGATAAGCAGTCGTGACTCACTTACACTGAGAAGCCACTGTAAAAAGGAATTTCAAAAGATGTATAAAATGAGGACACAATAGTTGAGGTGGACTTATGCATGAACTCATTCTGTAGTGGATTTCAGACTAATGACAGATTTTGAGTAAAGTTCTGAGTTATGCCTTATTTCTAAGATGTACTAAAGTGAATCAGACTTTACTCTTTGTCTGATATTTAGCTTAATGCACACACTTACACTCCATATGAATGATGAAAATTACTGTGGTGATCAATGTTGTTTTGGATGAACAATTTAAGTGTCAGTTGCATAAATTCTGAGGACAAGTTCTGATGGAAGTTCTGATGATTAAGTTGTGTTGAAACCAAATCAGTATTTGTGTGAAGAATTACAGGAATAAACATTCACTTTTCGAGTTCAGAAGCCATATTCTGATGACTTTTAAATTCTGATAATAATCAAGTTCTGATGCTGATGTGGCAATGTTTATTTACTTGGTTTACTTTTAAGTCAATACTTGAACGATTATATTTTTCAGAATATTGAACTATGTGAGATAAGGCAGTAATAATCATTTGTTCAGTGGGAACAGTTTCTTTTTGAAAACCTGAATGTGCAAAGTAATTATTATTTATTTACCGTGCCCATTAACTTTTATCTTAACTACTGCATGGCTGACAGGTGTAAGGTCTGTTCCACTTCTCAATAACTGTTGTCACGTGGGTTTTCTAAGTAAAAGAGATAAAAGATTTTCAAATCTTTTATTCACATTTCTATTCTATTCACTCTCTCTCTCTTTTCTTATTCTCTCACATTTTCTGATGGTTTTCTATACAGACATTTCATCAAACACCTTTCAGGCACACTTATTTCTCACTTATTTCTGATGGTGCTCAAGGATTTAATTGTTGATGGAGCCAAGTTTGTACCAAATAACTATGCTGCAATCTTGAATAAGGCTGAAGCTCCATCAGATCTGTACTTTGTGCAAGATTTATTAGCCAATAGCGAGATTGGGTATGCTTTGACCCAACCTCAAACTATTTCAAGCAAATAAGTGCTGACTTTTTGGCGAACTGGGCTTTTTGATAATGGTGGTGCTGCTGGTTCACCAAGTATAATTTTCACATCAGGAGATGTCGAGCATGTGTTACTCGAGGAGCAGTTCGTAAAGCTCTCCACTTACCTGAAGGTTGTATATTCTCAACAGTGGAGGATTCTGTTTTACAGTAGTTTATGGTCAGTCTGGGTATGAGAAAAGTTTGGGAAAGCTGGGTCAACTGAAAAGATCAAATATCAGAAAGGAATGGAGCTTTTTCTTTGATTGTATCACCAAGGCATTCGCCAATAAATGCTCCAACTTTGATGCTATTCCCATCATGAGTCAGCAAATTGGGTATGCCCTTATCCATCAAACTCATTTTGATTTTGCAAGTGCTGTGATAGGTTTTACAGGGGATAGGATGACAGAGGATAGGAATGTAGTATACTTTGCTAGATTCTGTCAGCTTGTATATACTTATTGTTGTGCTGATGAACCTCAACCAGCCGGTGATTTAATTTCACCCTTTAGGCTTGTAAAAAGGGCCTTTAATGATTTGTTAAATGCTGACAATAAGAAACAAGTGCTGAGACCCTTACAGATTCCTCAGTCAGTAAAACAAATGTTAGTAAATGCTGATCCACAAACTTATACATCTGTCTATCCTGATGTCCAACCCACCAACTCATCACAACCAACACAACAGCCATCAGAACATACCATCTCTCACCAATCTCAAACTCAACCACAACCTTTAGCACATCCAGTGAAGCCTTCATCTTCAAAACCAAAGAGGACACATACTGTGCCTCAGTCTCAGCAAAAGAGAAGGAGAATTATTCTGAGAGATGAGTCAGATACTGAGGAACAGGTTCCAATATCAGAACATGTTGTTGTAGAAGCTGAGAAGATCTCTTCTCAGAAAGATACTGAACTGGGAGTTCTAGGCCCCTCAAAAGTCTTAGAAAGCTAAATTCTGATAATGAAGCTCCCAAAATCTCAACTTCAGCAAAGAGACTTAAAAAGCAAAGAGCCGGGATGGCTGTAAGTGAATCATCACACTCTGAAGAAGTTCTGGAAGCAACAGCTAAGGAAGGGGTCATGAATCTCTGACCTTAACATAACCTATAGTAATTTAATTACTTCCCACAGCTGAATCAGACTTTACTCAAGCTCACAAGTCTCCTATTCAAGAACAAGAGGATATTCCAGAGCAAGTGCCCACACCTCCTATGTATCATATCATTAATCCAGTACATGCTGAAGATCTAGGTACAACTGATGAAATAGATATTCTAACTTGGTTGTACCTGATGTTCTGTACTTGGAAGCTCCACCAACTCAACTCACTCCACCAACAACACCAATTTTGGATGCTGATTTCAATGCAGATATTCCAACAACACCATTTCTGAATCTAGATGATGAAGATTAGATTGTAGGTGGGCATCAAAATTTGGATGTTGATTAGAACTTAGTTGTAGATCAGAATTTATAGGATGATGTTGAAACCTCTATAGCCTTACATACTGTTATTCTATCAGAGGATGCTGATACTGCAGGCTCTGTAAGTTTTGATGTTAACAATGCTGAAATTACTGGTGAAGCTGCTGCAAATGTAGATGCTGATGAAGCTGGTCCATCTGGACATGCACCTCAACAAGCTCCATGCAAAGTTGATCTAGTCAAGAAGTTTGTTAGAGAGGATGCACCAGTACCTTGGAGTGAAACTCCTAGAGGAAAGGAGTGGACTAAGGAGTGGAACAAAGTTAATTTTGTTCCTACTGAAGAAAATCTTGCTGAGCACCTGGCCAAAGCTGATGAAATGCTGATAAATGATGATTTCAAGGCACAGCTGAGAGTTATTGTATTGAGTACTAGGCACCTTCAAGGTCAACACTCAATAACTCATGCCAAGGTGAAAAAAATTGGAAAAGAACAGATTTTTAAGCCAGCCTTTGACCGAATTGGGTATATTGAAAAGACTCAGGAGAAGCAACAAGATCAGATTTCTGAAATTCTAAAGAATCAAGCTTCTCAGCAAACTCAACTCAATGAGATCCAATCCTCAGTGGAATTGCTTGTCGCTCTTCTTCTACCCGCTGATGCCAAAAAGGGGGAGAAAGTGATTAAGTCCAAATGCAAATCTAGTCAAGTACTGAAGGGTAAGGATGATGGAAATGATGACCAGGGAAACTCTGAAAAGGGTAGAGGTCATGGTTAAGGAAAAGGTTCTTCATCAAGGACAGCTGGAACTTCTATACAGATATCAAGCTCTGATGCTGATAGATGAATAAGTTCTGGTAAACAAATTCTGACAAAGCCTGATGTTCCTATACAGGGTGAAAGTTAAGAATCACAGAAGTTTATGCCGACATTGAAGCTTAAGGGGAAGGAAACAACAGTTTACTATCAAGATCCTAAGTTACAAAAGCTGGATGAAAAAATTTCAAAAAGACTATTTCTTAAAGAAAATCTAAGAATGGACTTTGGAAGTCTAAAGGAAGAAGAAGAAGCCGAACTTAAAGCAGAAAATGTCAAATCCAAGTCTAAAGCTTCTATTGTTGAAAAGAAACTTCCAAAGCCTAAGGGTATTGTGATTAAGGAGAAGACAAATTCTGAGGCAACCAAAGCCAAATCACAAGTGGAGGTAGATCCAAGATCCAAGGGCAAAGCAAAAATTGATGAACCTGTAAAGGTATACATGCCAAACATGGATGAAAAAATAATTAATGATGAAGATACTAGTATGATTTTGAAGAAAAAGGATATTCAAACAACCTCTGACAGAGCTCATGTTGTTCAAAATCAGGACTTAGTAAAATCTGATATTACAGTGAAGCAAGCAACCTCTAACATAGCTCAAGTTGGATTGATATCAGAAGATAAAGAAAAGGAAACCTCTGACATTGCTCATGTTAAACCTTCAAAGATGCTACTACCAGGATTCACAAAAGCTCAACAGACTCAACCTTTGAAGACTACATCAAGTGGTTTTGAAGCAAGAGTTGTTCAAGGAAAGGAAGCAAGAGACAAATCAGGATTGGGTAGTTCTGATGAAAGAAGAATACACAACACTACCAATGATCCAACTTCCTTAAGTGAACCAGGAGTCGGTGCAACTCCTGAAAGATTGAATCAACTTGAATCGATACAAATGGTTTACCACTCTGTTTTGAAAGAAGATATCATGTTATACTTTATGACAAATGGGAGGGTATTCGAGATTAGGAAGAATGCTATTCCATTGAAGTATTTTAAAGAACTGGAACATGTTCTATTTCTACTTCAAGTGAAAAATAGATCAACAGATGGTGCTGCAGGTTATTTAAAATCAAATATTTAAAGATAGAAGAGGCTTTACTCTGTAAAGTCTGACTGCCCATACTGTCCTAAGTACAGATCTCACAGTGGAGATATTGTTGAAATGAAGCCTAATACTGCTAAAATCATCACTACATTTTCTGGTATTAAGGGACTTGAATTCAATCTAGAGTCTGATAAAGCCTATATCATCAGACTGGATCAGGATATAAGGAAAGCTAAAATAAATGATCTCAGGGCTGCTATCTTTCAAACTGGTGAAGATACAATTGAACTGAAAAATGCTAAAAGGAGGATGATCAATGAACTTGAATATGCTGAGAGAACACTTTTGAAGAACTATCTCAGAACAACTCATGACATCAAAGAGATCAAAAATTGAAGCCAACTCAAAGATCTACAACTGCTTAAATTCTGAAGTGTATACAGACTGAAGCTGATATCAAACTTTAAGGATGGTAAGCTGTAAGGACTGTAAGTTGTAGTTATCTAGTCAAATTCTCATGCATTTGTACGTAATGTTTTTAACATCATCAAATATCTGTTGAACTTGTATATTATGCTAATTTACAAGTTGGGGGAGATTGTTAGATATATTTGTGATGTCATGTCTATTGCTGATTTGTGTTTAGTTTTCAGATCTTAACTAACAGGACAAATCAGGACTTAACTGGAAATCAGTACTATACTGAAGTCAGGACTTAAGATATCATAACTTAAGTTGTCAGAACTTAAGTTATCAGAAGATATTTATCATGAGATAATATCAGGATTTAAGGAGACATTCAGATAAGGAAGGCGATTGGTTGAAAGGAAAGAAGACCGAGACTAAAACAAGAAGAGATATGCATGAAGAAGAATAATATGAAGAATAGAATACTTGGAAGAAAAGATAACTAGTTGATATATTTTAGGATGCAGAATCATGTTCGATATCAATTAGAAGTTTATCTTATAACTGTGTGTCTATATAAACACATCATAGGGTTTACACTATATGTGTTATCTTAATTCGAGAATATTGTTCATTGTAACCCTAGCAGCTCTTGTGATATTTGTTCATCACTGAGAGAGAACAGTTCTTTGTAACAGAGTTTATTGTGTTGAATAAAATCTGTGTTCTGTTACTTGAGTTCCTATATTCGATTTGATTGTAGTAAACACTGTATTCAACCCCCTTCTACAGTGTGTGTGACCTAACACTATCGAATGGGTAGATTTGTTAGCGAGGATATGTCAAGCATAGTCAAATGTCTAAATTAGGGTATTTTGACTCTGTAGGTTATAGTTGGAAGGCCCGAGAGTTGACGTTGGACTATAGATAACCTAGTGATCATTCGACGAGCACAGCGAGGATCCAAGCGAATGACCTGAGCGTTGAAGTCGGATCCAAGATAATCTACTATTTAGGTCATAATCCGAACATCCGAGTCGATCCAAAATCAGTCAGTGATAGTTGTAAAACTCTACAAGGCAAGTACCCCTGACCATTCTTTTATGGTTCAGTATATATGAATAGCAGTTGTTTTATTCTTATAATGGAACAAAAAGGTTTTAAGTTATGTATCCCCTGTGTTTGAAAATGTTGTTTAAATATGTTTTGGGGAGAAGTAACTTTGAAAAGTACCTATCTCTAAAATGTGATTGAAATGAAAAGAAGTTTTGAATAGTGTGTTAAGACTGAATGGTTTTTTAACAAGAGATAGGTAAAGGTGATTTTGAAAACTGGATAAAACGAATCAGATATTGGATAACATTGCGTAAGTGGCTAATTCGGTTGCACGCCCTGTTTTCACCGATTAGTCCAACATAGTTAATCAGAGACCTAGCTAGTCTCTGGGGATCCGGTTATTTTGTGTGAAAGCCCGATCAGCTTTCCTAGACATTTTGTGTGATAGCCCGGCAAATGATCCTAGCTATTTGTGTGGAGGCCTGATCAACCATCCCTAGATAACATCCAATATATATCTGATTGTGTTTGTGGTTCCAGTAATGGAACAAATAGTTTTGGGTCCCCGTAACGCGATTGTTATTCCTTAACAATACAACAAGAATTACAGAAAGGGGGGTTGAATGTAATTCTGGCTTCTTTTTGAGATTTATGAAAAATGGTTCTAACTCAATTTATATCTAACTGTTTGACTTGCAAAGTGCGGAATTCAAAGTTAAGTTAATCAAACATAAAGTAACAGAAACTCATGTCTTTAAAACTTTCTGGTGGATTTCAATGTATCCACCAGAGATATATATATCAAGAGAACCATGTGAAGCTTGAATAGCTCACAGCTGCTTTACAAGTGAACAAATAAACTACTGAGAAATTCTACAGAATACAGCTTACAAATTTTTCTTTGCTAAAAAATGTGTTTTCCTTTTTCTTTGTTATTTTGTTCTACTTGCTACACTTGGTTTATATATCACCAAGTTTACATAGAATAAGACAAGATAATAAAACAAAACCTATCAAGTCTAACTCCATGCAGCTTCACTACTATATTTCAGCATCTTTGAAAATCTTCATAACTTGCATGGAAATGGTAATGCTTCTTTATTCTCAAAACCCTGCTAAACAGGCTACCACATTCCTTTTGCAAACACTCGACGCATGTGACTGTGTTGTAACCGTAAACAGATGTTTGAATTGATCATCCGTCGGGTACATGCTTGTTATCCGTCGGGTAGCCTTGTTGATCATCGGCCGGGTAGCCATTTATCACTTGACTCCATTTCATTTATGCAGAATTACAAGACATCTTATATTTACATTTAATCAACCTATTCTGCACATCTACTAGAAGTCTATATGATTCATAAGTTACTATAAAATCTATACAAAGTTGTTTGCAGAAATGTGCTACAGTATTTATTGTTACATAAGCTACTCACCCGGTGGATATCAATTAGTCATCCATCGGGACTATATTGAATCATCCGTCGGGACTATAATTGATCATATGTCGGGTGCTACAAATTTCACTAAGTTAAATCTACTAAGGTGTTTTGTTTAGCTCATCAAGTACACAACATATTCCTAACAATCTCCCCCAATTTATGTCTACTGGAATTGTATCCATAAATTAAGAGAAACTTGATGATAACAAAATATCCTAAAGATACAGTTTGAAAAATAGTAGATAAAACTGATAAGTGCTACATTTTGCTGAAAGTTGAACAATACAAAGTACACAAAGAAATTGCTCACAATTGTTATCAAGATACTCCTCTAGTCTGAGCAGATAGATCTATTTCCTTGATTGTCTGGATTTCATCCCAACCCTGCTATTGTTTTCTTCAATTTGATTCTGAAGTTATCCGTGGAATTCAAGTTCATCAGCTTATGAGAGATTTAGCATTTCCTGCATTTCCAAAAGAGTCTCATTGCTAGAGATACTCAATTGGTCCTCCAATCTGAAGAATCTTCTAACACCTTTGTCATCCATGAATTCCATCAAATAATAGGGCCTTAGATGCACTCTTTTTCCTGTAAAGGGAATAGATAGAGTTTTTGAAAGTGCATTTTTGGCTCTAATACTCCCTAGTTCCTCAATCTTCTTTAGAACTATTCTTCTTGCAGTCACATTGTACCCAAAGTTCTTTTTGAAAGATGAGTAGACTTTAATCAGAACATATTGGCTTTCTTGGAGAATCCTGTGAAGAGGCCATGTCATCTCTTTCCCTCCCTTATATCTAAATACCAGTCTTTCAGGAAGATGTCTGTAAGCATCAATTTCTCTTACCTCTTCCAGCTCATCCAAGTAGAGATTCAAGTCTGAAAATTCCTTGATATCACAAATGTACATGAGATCTCACTTGTTGGCTGTGGGTTGGGATTTGGTTAGAGCATTGTATTTGAGAGATACAGGCTTCACTTTCTTGCTAGCTCTAGTCGTTGTCTTCTTTGTCTTGAAAATAGGTAAATTTAGCTCAGGAATTGGTAAACTATCCCAGTCTACTGGCTCATCCTTGGGAACAATTGGTTCACCATGAATATTTCTTATTGGATCAACCACTATGAATTCTTCAAATACCACTGAGGGTTTTGATGTCTGAATTATAGTTGTAGGCTTTTTGGGAAATCGGTCTTCCAATTCCTCATCATTAAAGTTCACTTTCCTCTTGGAATGAAGTTTGTATCTAAATCTTCGTTTCTAGCTGTGATTCTTCTTACAGTTTCAGATCCTTAGGTTCAGTAATTACAGTTGGTTGTACAGGAAGCTCTGTTGTGGTTTTTACAACTAGAAGCTTGGCCAAGATAGCAGCTTGTTCTTTCTTTTACTTTTGCTTCTTAGCATCCAAAGTAGCTTGCTTCTTTTCTAGCCTGATTCTTTCTTTCTCTTCCTTCTTAGCTTCCACAAACAGTGGATATCCAACCACCACACAGTTCTCCTTACCATTTCTGTAAATTTTGGCAATTCTTCTTTTCAATGCTGAATTAGTTGGATCCTTGTAGAATGCAATAGATCTTGACAACAGTTTCTTTTCATCTGGCTTTGGTGTCTCAACACTGTATCCATAGGATTCTTTTCTGAAAACTTAGGATAGTTCCTTTTGGCCTTCATGATGAGATCTTTCTTTGGAGATTTGATGCAGGAAGTTTGACCCCTTTCCAAATAGTTCATACTTATATCATTCACAGAGATTTTCATGACTTTAGAGTGATGATTGAAGACTTTATCTGGCTTCTGTGTTGGACCAAATATCTTTTAGATGTTCTCATCAATTTTCTTCCAATTGATTGGACTCAATTGCTTCTTCTCAGCTGCTCTCAAATTGGTTGCTGCTTCTTTGATTAGATCTATGTTATCTTTAGCAGGTGGCTTTGTGAAAACAATTGTTGGCACAATTGCTTTACTTACTTGAATATTGAGCACTTTTTGCTCCCCTTCACTTCTTGATTCCCCTTGACTGAATAAGACAATTGAGCTTTTTTCCCCCTTAGAAGAGGTTTCTTTCTCCGCCTTTTTGTTATCAACAAGTTGAGTAGAAGAGGAGGTTTATGTTGCCACTAGCCTTTGAAGCAAGTCTGTTTGTTGTGCTTCGTGAAGATGAATTGCTGTTAGAGAGGCTTCCATTGTTGTCATTCTATTTTCCAAGGAATCCACCTTGGTTGCAAGATCAGTGTTCTTCCTTAATTATCTTTTGATATCAAGCATTGTAGCTTCTAGAAGTTTTGTATCTAATCTATCAACTATATCCTTCTTCACTTGAGTGATCTCAGATTGAATAGAAGTGATATCCTGATTGTGTTGGAATCCTTGGATTTGCTGTAGTTGGAGAAAAGCAAGATGTGCTTGCAAAAGCTTCTTAGTGCTAGCATTTTTGGATGATTGGAGAGCAGACTATGTTTGACTGATAAGTTGGATGAGTGTGGTCTTGAAATGATGTTCATCACATTTCTTTGAGAAGGCCCATGATGGCATGCCTGATCTAGAACTAGGTCCTACTTATCCCCTATGTCTAATGGCTCTTCTTCACTTTCTTCATCCTCACCACCAAAGAAATCTTCTGAACCACCAGTCTCATAGTCAATATCACCAGCTGTAGAGGGTAAAGCTGTGATTGCATCCTTTGTTCTTTACATAGACTGTGTGGTATGCACCAAATTTAGCATCCTTTATGCATTGTCATTGCCCTGTCCAGCTAGAAGTTGATATCCTGGAACAGGGTGAGTAAATGTCTCAACATCCAAGGAGGTAGAATCTATAACAGCTTGACTTTGTTGAAATAGTCCATCCCTGTTTGCATCCTGGACATTCATTAACTCACTTACAATGACATTCACCCTTATATATTCTATACCTGCATTTCTCTCATTATCTCTCTTTTCTTGCTTCAAGGTCTTACCTTGGCTCCCCACCCTCACACCCTCACCTTCACCATCTAAGGTGGGACTCCTCTCACTCACTTTTGCCAGTCCTGAAAAAATGGACTGCATTAGATCACTCTTTTCCTCTCCTTTTTCCTGGGAACAACCCAGACTCTCACTCAGTTCACTCCCTTCCCTCAGTCCTAGGAGTGATTGCACTACTACTAAGTCTTCTGCACTTGTAAGAATAGATGAAATTTGATACTGTGCAGAGACACCCGATGGATGAGGAATATCTATTGGGTTAGCAGTTTGATTATCCGACGGATAACTGCTGTTAAGCTTAACCGTCGGGATATAATAACTACTCGATGGATGATAAATATCCATCGTGATAGAAGAAATAATTGAGTTTGGAGTGGAGACTATTGTAGACTCTGTGCAGATTGATAAAAATTTTGGCACAGATGTCTCAACAGTCTCCGAAAGAAATGGCAAGTGAGCCAACAAATCATCTAGAAGATGATGCTCACTTGCATGGATTTTTGGCTTCTCCGAGAGAGTTAAAGATAGAGAATTTGGAAGTGATGTGTTTATCATGTCAACATCCAATGAGTGTGTGGGAGAATTTGATGTTTCAGTGCTTCAATTATAAGAGATTTTGGCTGTGACTCCACATTTATTGGAGCCACATCAACCTGACTTTGAGAAGGTGCAGTGACTGGGTCTTTTGTACCAGTTTGCACAGTGTGTAAGCCCTGTGCATCCCCAAGGGTTTTTGGTTTCTTCTTTCTGGAATAAGTTTGGGGTGAGCTTGTGTCCCTTACCCTCTTGGCCTGTGCTCTTGGCTGAGAGCTTGTTTCAATGGTAACATCCTTTTGGGAGAATGAAACCAGTAATGAGCTAATATCCTTATTAAGCACTGCAGTTTATTGAGAAACTGCAGTGTGGATAGGCTGAGAAACACTCACCTCTCCAACCTTATCCTTAGGGCTTCTTTGATTTTCACCATGTCCCTCACCTTTCTTGCCCACCTTCACACTCCCCTCTTTAGGTTTGGTGGACTTTACAACTGATTTCTTTTGAAAGAAATCAGAGGGGGCTTTCTTAGCTTTGGATTTAGAAACTTTTGTTGGTTTGGTAGCTTGGGTAGACAACTGTTGGGTCATTGACATAGTTGCCATTGCTACACTAGAAAGCAAATAAATTTGTGAGGTTGGAAGAGTGGAGACAGTACCTCACTTACCTGAGGGCCCTCCATTACCGGAAAGTAGTATAAGGGAACCTTCTTGTGATGGTTTGCTCTATTTAAATCTGCAATGACCCTTCTTTCTTGAACCCAACAATTTAACTTGTTGGTTGGGTTCTCAATCACAATATCTTCAATAAGATGGTTAGCAAGCATCATAAAGAATCTAGCATAATAGACACTTTTACCTCTCTTATTGACCTCTCCTAACTTAAAGCCTAACTCAAACAAATCCAAATCACTGAAATTAAAGTACTTATCAGTAACTAGCATGTAAAGGATGTTAAGCATAGAGATGATTATAGAGTCAAAGTTACTAATTTTACCAGAAAACACCTTAGTTACTACATCACACAGGTAACTTCATTCTTTCCTAAGGCCTAACCTCCTAATTTCACTTAATTTAGAAGTTGTGAGTGCATAGCCCATGGAATTAAGCATATTAACAATGTCAGTGTCTGTGCGTGGGTTAGTTACAATATTATCAGGAATCTTGAAGCATGCTTTAACAATATCACTATTTATGCAAAACTGCTTACCTTTCAAAATGAATGTGATGGTTTTTTCTGTCGAGTTGTACACTACAGTTATCCGTATCTCTTTAACAACCTCACAGTAAATGGTGGGTGATTCCAGCATGGCATAATTGAGTTTGCAGTTCTTCATAAAATTCATCATTTTGTGATAGTCACCAGAATGTTGAATCTCTTTGTTCACCAAAGCTGAGAAGTTGTTTTTCTCATAGATATAACCGGTTTGAGACATGATCTTTACTACATGTGCCATTGTTAGAGATTTGGAATTTGCAAAGAGAGAGTTTGCTTTTGACAAGAAAGAAATTAGAGCAATTGAATCTTGAGAATGATAAAAGAAATGAATAAAAGTGAATTTGCTTTTATACTATCTCATAAAATAACCGTCAAAAATAATAAAGTAACCAATAAAAATTGCCCAAAATAGCCGTTTAAAAAATGAATAAACTGTAAAAATTCCGTCACTTATCCGTCGTGTCATGCTTACAAGCTGTAAGTATACTCGATGGATAATGTTCAGGGAATTAACGACTAGGATTGAGACAATTCAACGGATGAGGATAAATCAGTTATCCGTCGAGATATAAAATATTCCAGAAAAATAATTGATTTTTTTGACAAATTATATTCCGACGGATGATCAAACTCGATGGATAATGATCATCCATCGGGATGTAAATTTTGACTTAGCCAAATTTCATCCAAAAGTGGAAAAATCAATTAAATTTCTGGCTACAAGCAACTTGCAAAACTATTTGAAATAATTCAAGAGAAATTAAGCATACCTAATTCACTCACCAACCTTGAAAAGGTGGATTCATCAAGTGGCTTGGTAAATATGTTTGCAAGCTGCTTTTCACTACGAACAAAATGCAGTTCCACGGTACCATTTATCACATGTTCTCTTATGAAGTGGTACTTGATGTCTATATGCTTTGTTCTTGAATGCTGTACTGGATTTTCAGTGATGGCAATTGCACTTGTATTATCACATAAAATAGGAATCCTATCCACTTGTAGACCATAGTCCAACAATTGGTTTTTCATCCATAAAATCTATGCACAACAACTACTAGCAACAATGTATTCAGCTTCAGCTGTAGAAATAGAAACTGAATTTCGCTTTTTACTGAACCAGGACACAAGCTTGTTTCCTAGAAATTAACAGGTTCTTGTTGTACTTTTTCTGTCTATTTTACAACCTACATAATCTGCATCTGAATAACCAGTTAGATCAAAACCAGAATCTCTAGGGTACCAAATTCCAAGTTTTGGTGTTCCCTTGAGATATCTGAAAATTCTCTTAATAGCCACTATGTGAGATTCTCTAGGATCAACCTGAAATATAGCACAAAGACAAGTAGCAAACATTATATCTGGCCTACTAGCTGTTAAGTACAGAAGTGAGCCAACCATGCCCCTATAACTTGAAATATCTACAGAATTTTTAGTAGTATTTAATTCAAGCTTAGTTGCAGTGGCCATGGGAGTTTTTGCAGCTGTGCAATCCATTAGATCAAACTTCTTTAAAAGATCATGAATGTATTTATTTTTACTAATAAATATTCCATCACTAACTTTCTTAACTTGTAAACCAAGAAAGTAAGTTAGTTCTCCCATCATGCTCATTTCATACTTACTTTGCATCAATTTGGCAAACTTTTTGCAAAGTTTTTCATCTGTAGAGCCAAATATAATATCATCTACATAAATTTGAACAAGTATACTAGAGCCATTAACATTTCTAAAGAATAAATTTTTATCCACAGTACCTCTTGTGAAGTGATTTTCCAAAAGGAACTTTGATAAAGTATCATACCAGGCTCTAGGTGCTTGCTTCAGTCCACAGAGTGCTTTCAAAAGATAGTAGACATGATTTGGGAAATTTGGATCTTTAAAACCAGGAGGCTGACTGACATAGACTTCCTCCTCTAAATCTCCGTTTAGAAAAGCACTCTTAACATCCATTTGATAGACCTTGAAATTGGCATGGGCTGCATAGGCTAAGAAAATTCTGATGGCTTCAAGTCTTGCAACATGAGCAAAAGTTTCATCAAAATCTATTCCTTCTTGTTGACAATAGCCCTTAGTACCCAATCTAGCTTTGTTCCTGACGACTATGCCATTTTCATCCATCTTGTTTCTGAACCCATTTGGTGCCAATTGGATTCTTTCCTTTGGGTTTGGGTACCAGCTTCCATACCTTATTCCTTTCAAATTGGTTTAGCTCCTCCTGCATAGCCAAAATCCAATCAGGATCTAACAAGGCTTCTTCTACCTTCTTTGGTTCTTTCTTAGATAGGAAGCTGCTATATAGACATTCTTCTTGAGTTGCTCTCCTTGTTTGAACTCTAGAAGATACATCACCAATTATGAGCTCAAAGGGGGGATCTTTTTTCCATTTTCTTCGTTGAGGTAGATTAGCTCTAGATGAAGAGGCCTCACTGTTGTCATGATGTGTAACTGAGTTTTGATTATTAGAAACTCCCCCTGAATTTATGGATCTTTGATTTGAGAAATGGGAACTTTCTGTAAGTGATTTATTCTGACTTTCAGCTTCTTTTGATGACCCGACGGATGGTGCATTTTGAGTTCCGATGGATGAAGCTGATTGTCTCCCGACGGATAAAGCAGATTGTCTCCCGACGGATGAAGCATTTTACAACTCGACAGATGTTGAATTTTGTGCTTCATTAGTAGTAGATTTTTCTGCAATATCCTTTGTCATTGTTTCCTGATCACTTTCATCATCACTATCATCACTAACCATCTCTACATTATCAAATTTGAGGCTCTCATGGTAATCTCCATCTTGCAATCCTTCAATCTTCTTATCATCAAACATAACATGTATTGATTCCATAACAATGTTGGTTCTTAGATTGTAGACTCTCTATGCTTTACCAACATCATATCCAACAAAAATTCCTTCATCTGTTTTAGCATCAAACTTTCCATTTTGATCAATTTGATTTCTCAAGATATAACATTTGCAGCCAAAGATATGAAGGAAATTTAGATTTGGCTTCTTGTTCTTGAACAATTGATAGGGTGTCATACACTTTGCTTGATTAACCAAAGAAATATTCTGAGTGTAGCATGCATTATTTACAGCTTCAGCCCAGAAGTATGTTGGTAGCTTTGATTCTTCAAGAATTGTCCTTGCAGCTTCAATAAGTGATCTGTTCTTTCTTTCCACTACTCCATTTTGTTATGGAGTTCTTCCTGCTGAAAACTCATGCATAATCCCATTCTCTTCACAAAATGCTCTCATAACAGAATTCTTGAACTCAGTTCCATTGTCACTCCTGATTCTTCTAACTTTGAAATCAGGATGATTGTTAACTTGCCTTATGTGATTGATGATGATTTTACTAGCCTCATCTTTAGACTTTAGGAAATATGTCCAAGAGAACTTTGACAAATCATCTACAATTACTAGGCAAAACCTTTTCCTTGAGATGGACAACACATTGACTGGTCCAAACAAATCCATGTGTAGCAATTGCAGAGGTTCTTCAATTGTTGAATCAAGCTTCTTCCTGAATGATGCTTTAATCTGCTTTCCTTTCTGGCAAACATCACACAGTCCATCCTTAGAAAACTCCACTTGAGGAATTCCTCTAATCAGTTCTTTCTTTACAAGCTCATACATGGTCTTGAAGTTTAGATGGGATAGCTTATTGTGCCACAACCAACTTTTATCTTGACTTGCCTTGCTGAGAACACAAGTGACAGATTCTGCATTAGATAAGTTGAAGTCAGCTAGGTACACATTTCCTTTTCTCACTCCAGTGAGAACCACTTTGTTGCTCCTTTTGTTTGTCACAACATAGGCTTCTGAATTGAAGGTTACTAAATTGGCTTTATCACAAAGCTGGCTGATACTCAACAAATTGTGCTTGAGACCATCCACTAAGGCAACCTCTTCAATGATGACATTGTCTTTAGAAATCAAGCCATATCCCATAGTATAACCCTTGCTGTCATCTCCAAAAGTAATACTTGGGCCAACTCTCTCCTTGAACTCTGTGAGCAGGGTAGAAACTCCAGCCATGTATCTTGAACAACCACTATCCAAGTACCACAAATTCTTTTTATTTCCCTACACACATCAAAACCAAATCAAGTTGATTTTGGTACCCAAGTTTCCTTGGGTCCTTCCTTGTTAGCTTTCTTCTTTTGTTTCTTAGGTTTGATCTCATTTGACTTGGGGACATCAGATTCATCCTTAGTCATCTGAGTTGGACCTTTGAAACCAGTCATTAAAACAGAATTATCATGCACATTTTGATTAACAGGAAAAGGCATGCTGTTTGCAAACATGTTATTCCACTAAGGCATGTTAAATGGCATTTGAGGCATACTAAATGCAGCATAATAAGGATTAGGTGCAAATGGCATATTAGCAAATTGTGCATTCATATTATGTGCAAACATAATATTCATAGGCATAGGAGGCATGTCATTCATGTTGGGAAAAGAAGATGGTACAGATATATGAGTAGGCATAGCAAGTTTGCAATTAACAGACAGATGGTTAACACTACCACACTTGACACAGATTTTTCTAGGAGCATATTTATCAGGTGTGTAGTTGTTATGTTTGTTAATCCCTACTTTCCCATTTTTATTGTTTTTCTTTTTAGTTTCTGTTTTAACTTCAATATTTTCTAATATGTCATTCAATTGCTTGATAGACAGATGACCAACATTCACTTTCTTTTCCTTCTTCACTTGACTTGATTCTCCTGGAACAAAGTTTTTGGAAACTGATCCATATTTTTCATTTAACTTAGCAAGTTTGGCTTTGCTCACATGTTTACTCACAGCCGACGAATGAGGAGTTGTGTCACTCGACGGATAATCCTTTTGATTATCCGACGTATGACTCTCATCATCCGTCGAGTCCACATCTGTTAGCAATCCTTCAACCAAATTGGATTCCAGCTTCTCCTTACACTTTTTCCAGGTTGCATCACAAAAGAACTCAATACCTTGAACTTTGGTGATTTGAGCATGAACATCTCTAGATGATTTCCATGGCTTAATCACCTCATGTTCTCGTTCAAGTTGCTTCTTCAAAATCTCTTCTTTCTTCAAAGACTCAGTTAATTCCTCCTTAGTAATCTTACATTCTATTCTCAATTTCTCAAATTCATTAAACTGAGACTCTAGCACATTATTCCTCTCACTTAAAAACAGATTGTTTTCTTTGATTTTAGCATTTTCCTTACTGAGAGACTTAAGTGTAACACGCAAATGATATAATTCTATAGACATGTCATTAATTGCATCATTACACTCAGCTTTAGTCAAATGTGCTAGTTTAGTGGTGATTACCTGATTACTTGAAGAACTTATTTCCGTTTCATCAGATTTGGCCATTAGGGCTAGATTTACATAGTTGACATCTTCATCCTCATCCAAACCATCTGCTGCCCAGTCATTTTCCTATGTAATAAAAGCCCTATCCTTTTGTTTAAGCAACTCAAAATACTTCTTTTTATAATCAACAGGCTCAAACTTCTTCTTGCTGGAATCTGACTTTCTACACTCACTGGCAAAATGCCCTGCAAAGCCACATTTGAAACATTTGAATTTTGATTTGTCCATCATGTTTCTACTTGGCTTAGCTGCTCCAAAGTTCTTCTTGAACTTGAGCTTGGAAAATCTTCTGGAAAGGAATGCAAGATGTTCATCAATATCATCCATATCATCTTGTCTCAAATAATCTTCATTTTCAGCTACCAGTCACTTGCCCTTGTTTTCACAAACCTTTGAAGTAGACTCAACAGCTTCTATCTTCACCTCTTTCTCTTTCTCCAACTCAGCAACCAGTGCTATGGACCCTCCTTTCTTCTTTCATTTCTCCATCCTCTCATCTTGCTCTATTTCAAGCTCATAAGTTTTCAAGATGCCATACAGTCTCTCCAAAGTAAACTCCTTATAATCCTGAGAATTTCTCAATGAGACTGTCATTGGTTTCCATTCCTTTGGAAGAGATCTAAGGAACTTGAGATTGGAGACTTTTGTTTGATAGACTCTTCCATGTAACTTCAGAGCATTTAGCAGTTTTTAAAATCTACTAAAAATGTCAGTGAGAGACTCACTATCTTCACAATGAAAGTGCTCATATTGTTGAATTAGCAGCTACATCTTATTTTCCCTTACTTGCTCAGTACCATCACAGATAATCTGAATTATGTCCCAAACCTCCTTGGCTATTTTGCAGTTAATGATGTTATCAAACATATCACCATCAACTCCATTGAATAATATATTCATGGCCTTCTTGTCTTTCCTGACTTACTCAATATCAGGATCTGACCATTCATGCCTAGGCTTGGGAACAGATGGTTTATTGCCTGTTACAGCTCTCATTGGTACATGAGGATCTCTCTATATGCAATCCACATAAGCCTCATCTTGAGAAATAAGATGTAGGTGCATCTTCACCTTCCAGTGGTGATAATTGTCTTTATCCAGTAATGGAATCTTGACTCCAACATCCTTCTTGTTCATCTTGCTATTTTGTTGTGATCTTTAAACTCTTTGTACTTCAAGAGCTTGCTCTGATACCAATTGTTATTCCTTAACAATACAACAAGAATTACAGAATGGGGGTTGAATGTAATTCTGGCTTCTTTTCGAGATTTATGAAAAATGGTTCTAACTCAATTTATATCTAACTGTTTGATTTGAAAAGTGCAGAATTCAGAGTTAAGTTAATCAAACATAAAGTAATAGAAACTCAGGTCTTTAAAAATTTCTGGTGGATTTCAATGTAACCACCAGATATATATATATATATGTATCAAGAGAACCCCGTGAAGCTTGAATAGCTCACTGCTGATTTACAAGTGAACAAACAAACTATTGAGAAATTCTACATAATACAGCTTATAAATGTTTCTCTGCTAAAAAATGTGTTTTCCTTTTTTGTTTGTTGTTTTATTCTACTTGCTATACTTGGTTTATATATCACCAAGTTTACATAGAATAAGACAAGATAATAAAACAAAACCAATCAAGTCTAACTCCATCCAGCTTCACTACTCTATTCCAGCATCTTTGAAAATCTTCATAACTTGCATGGAAATGGTAATGCTTCTTTGTTTTCAAAACCCTGTTAAATAGGCTGCCACATTCCTTTTGCAAACACTCGACGCATGTGACTGTGTTGTCACTGTCAACAGATGTTTGAATTGATCATCCGTCGGGTACATGGTTGTTATCCGTCGGGTAGCCTTATTGATCATCCGTCGGGTGGCTTTGTCGATCATCCGTCGGGTAGTCATTTATCACATGACTCCATTTCATTTGTGCAGATTTACAAGACATCTTATATTTACATTTAATTAACCTATTCTGCACATCTACTAGCAGTCTACATGATTCATAAGCTACTACAGAATCTAGACAAAGTTGTTTGCAGAAATGTGCTACACTACTTATTGTTACATAAGCTACTCACCCGGTGGATATCAATTAGTCATCCATTGGGACTATATTGAATCATTCGTCTGGACTATAATTGATCATCCGTCAGGTGCTACAAAATTCACTAAGTTAAATCTACTAAGGTGTTTTGTTTAGCTCATCAAGTACACAACATATTTCTAACAGTGACAAATGGTTTTGTGGTTCCTGTAAAGGAACGGAAGATTTGGAAATGAAAATAGCATGCTAAAATTGAACTTTGGTATTTATGCACCACACACGACTGTTCATTTTATCATTTTACAGAGCCGGCTAGTTTTAAATATCCAGTTCATGAATGTTTACTCTGCTTTCGTGAACGAGCTATAATTTCTGTTCCTATCACTGTTTCATCATAAACTGTTTAACTTGTTATTGATATAGTGGTACTGCTGAACAATTGATTGCTCACCCTTGCAGAATGTTATATATATATATATTACAGATGCTTAGAAGATTCCTTCATCGTAGTTAGGGTAGAGTTCCAGTTCCCTTTCATGCCAGGCTCATCTGAGGTAGTTGTGTTGGACCAAAGATGGTCTATTGAGTTGCTGTATTAAGTTAGTTGCATCAGGATGGTTTGTTGTAAGTCGGTTTTGTAATAGTTGTAACCTAAATCATACTTAAACCTGGAAAAGGTCTTGGTAAAGGGGTCGTGGTTATGTATAATTAGTGAATTGGATTATATTATGTTTATTATTATTGTAGTTGGTAACATCAACTCCTAACCTTGGGGTTGAGGCCGTCACAGTATCCATAAAGATGTAACCCTATAAGCAAATAATGAAGGCTACTATCTGCGATTATCAATAAACTAGACTGGACACAAGTTCGCTCCCATATCCTGCTGATCAATCAGAATACAGTGCAGATATATAAATCTATGTATAGATCGATTGAGGTACCCAGGCTCTATGACCCAAAACATGGATCCGGTTAATTCCCGATCCATAGGATCAAGTGTATACCTGATCCTCATCATCACCTTCCAGTCCACAGATGAGCAACCAGAACAATCGGTATGTTATGATGTATCCCAACATTAGAATATATCAGGATAAATATAATGTGTGATCTATTGGAATATGAATAGAATATTCAATGTATCAAGAGAAATCAGGAATCGAAATGAAATATCAACAAAAGAACAATAATTGTGTATCAGTGTAAGTGAACATGAATTATCAGTATTTGTTGAGTTGAGAATTGAAGTAGAATAAAGCAATTCACTATTCTGAATTTAGAATAGGGGAAAAACTTGCATGGTACACGATCTACCGCAAATATATCATATTTTTCTAACACTGGCCGGATCCGCCTTGTTGGCTTCGTATCTATCAAAGAAAGATACTCATTTAGTTGACACGTACCTTAATCGCATTTCAAACCGACTTCACGTAGCCCTTATCGTCTACCCGTAAAATTAAAACTGTCTTGTATAATAATTACTGACAATTAGGACTCGATTAATCACATAATTCACATAGTCATTCCAGGTTTAAAAATATTTTTAGAATCGATATCGGATCAATATTCGCATTATCGGACAATTTCTGCCTCGTTTCCTAATTTTCGGAATTTATTGAACTCGTCTCTATAATTGATAGGGTCAATAAGTAAATACATATCGAAAGCCGACTCGATTCAGAAAGAAATTAAGATTTAACACTATTTTTATTGAAAACATATCATTTTTCTAGGTAGAAGGGCTTTCGTTTCGTTTAAATCGGATAAATTATTCAATATTATTAAATAAATGGGGATATATTAATTTATTATTCAATATAATCAATTATTCAAAATAATTGAGCCTCAAATGTATTTTTAAATAATTATTTGGGAAAAAACAGAATTAAAAATGATTTTTCCATTATTTTTTGAATTAAAATGAATTTTTAATAAATTATTGAAAATAAAGTGATTAATCATCAAAATAATTAATCATTTTTAAATAATTAATAAATAATAATTAAATAATCAAGAAATAAATAATTTTGAATTTTAGAAAATATTTCAGATTTATTTATAAAATAAATAAATCAATTAATTAATTTAATTAATCAATTTATTTTAAAAAAAATAAAACTGATTTTATAATTTATAAAAATAAAAAGTAAAATAAAAATCCAATAACAGTTTTCTGAAAATGGAATTGGAAAAAAACAGATCAAAACCGGGTTCTGAAAACGGGTCAAACGGGTCAAAATCCGGGTCATGATGAACATGACCGGATTTTTCCCAGAATCCGACGACCGGAACAGATTCTGGCCAGCCAATTTATAGCAAAAAACTTAACCGTTTAGTTCATTTTTTAGCTGGAATCTATTCCAAATCACTTCGTCTTTCTGATTCAGGCAAAAACTAACCGTAAAAACCCCTGATTTTGATTCTCCGATAAAAAACCAAAGAACTCCGGCCAAACTTCGATTTGGCTCATCTGTGCATGAAATTTTGATTTTAATAGCTTAAATCAAAGTTTATTCAATATACAATCGAAGCCCTAACATCTAACAAACCAAAAATAATTCATACTCAAAAACTCGTATAAACCCTAATAATCAAATTCGATCATACATGAATCCTTTGATGAAATTGAAGATATAAATCGACTGTACACATCACAGAGAACCTATATCAATCATCAAATCAATCTAATAATCCTAGAATCAAAATTCCTAATTCGAACATAAACCCTAGAACAGATCAAAACCTTCGATTTGAGTACTTACACGACTGTATTTGATGCCGGAAATCGATCAAAATCGTTGCTTGATTGTTCAACCCAAAATCAAAGGTCCGACCCGAATTCCAGAGAATTTTCTATTTTTTCAGTATTTTTAATAATTTAAATATAATTAATTAATATAAATTAAGCTATTTATAGTAGTAAAAATAATACTCCTAATTAAAATTAGGGCCCTAATTATACATCTAATAAAATTAATTGGCCCTTAATTAATAATTTTTGAGTATTAATTTTTAAATTTTTTATATTAAATATATACAATATATATGCCAAAATTTCCCAAAAATTATGAATAATTAAAAAATACAAAGAAATAGAATAATTGAAAGTCCCATAATTTTATAAAAATAAAAATATGATTTTTGTGGGGGTTTTGACACCCGAAGGGGCCCGGAAAAGTCATTTTTCACGAAACGAGAAAATTCCTAAAATATCTAGATGTTCAGAATAACGAGATGGTACAAACCATACTGGTCAAAATAAGGCCAATTATTTTATTTGAAATATCAGCTATTAAAACAAAGTTCGGGTCATATAACTTTTGATATGAAAACTTTTAACACCAAATAAAATACCCGATAAATATCCAGACAATACAGAACACGTATAGCACATAACAGTTAGGGTTTTTATGACTAAATACACTTAATGACATAATAAAACACATATTTCACCTTTATTATGATATAATACAATCGTAATTTTCCAGTCGTTATAGTGAATGTGTGTCTCTTGATTTTTACTTAAAACTTGGTGATTTGTTTTCAATAAAATCAAGTTACGTATTTTGGCTTACTTGAACTCAACAGGCTAAGTAATTTGTAGTGATAATTGATTAACCGTAAAAGATACATAAAGACAATTATCAAAACTTACTTTATCTTTTATTAAAAATAAGTTTGTTGTGCTACAAATCTAAGTTCTTAATATCTCAAAACGTAGCTTCAACTTCTTGAGAGAATACAAGATAAACTAGTCTTTTTTATACTAGGAACAAAGGACCCGTGATATGCTTTATAGATCAGCATGCACAGTTTAAATAGATTGCATTAAAATAGACTAACCTAATTTCTAAAGCTCTTCTGTCTATTTCTATTCTAAGTGCTGCATATCTGCATAAAATCTTCTCAGTCTGCTACACTCCTTTGTCCAGTTCATCTTGGCCCTTGATTTTGTACTCTTCAAGCTGCATTTGTAGACTTTCCTTTTTAATGATAAAATGGTTCATTGACTGATAATCTGAAATCTTCACGATAGATACATTCAGTAATTGAAGCTGTTATTGAGTTCTCCAAGCCCTGTAGATATGTCTGTATCACAATATTGAATGACTTGTCAATATCTCTACTTCTCTACATGTGTAAATGACTTGTCGATATCTTCACTTCTCTACATGTGTAAATGACTTATCGACATCTCCATATCTCTATATGCGTAAATGACTTGTCGACATCTCCATATCTCTGCATGTCAAGTTGACTTCTCTATAGGGAAAGTGACTTCTCTGTAAGTAAGATGACTTCTCTACAAGAGAAGTTACTTATCTACAGGTCAAGTTGACTTTACCATAAACTTGAGCAGATCTCGATATACTTCTCAACATTCCTTGATCTGTAACTTCTCGATATTTGACTTAAAATATTTTTCAGCCTACAACTTTATTTTTCACCAAGCTATATATCTTCATTCTGAGGCATGATCAGGCTTGATCTTCTTTCAGAGATTTGTTCCTACCTTGTTAGTTGTTTACTGAAAAATACTCCAGTCTAGTATTCTTCAAACATTCTTACAGACTTAAAAAATACCATTACAAATTACATAGGAATTACAAGTCAAATAAATCTAGGGATTGTCAATATGACTTAGTCTTATTATATTAAGGCATGCGTTGCCCAACCTTAGGGCCTATATGAGGGTAATCATAAAAGGAAAAATGAGTGGCTTCTTATAGATTAGCCATTACCCTAGGCTTCTTATAATAAGCCAGGCCCCGAGGTTTGTTAAGAATTGCTTTTGGCAGGGCTTCTTTTGATATGGTGAGAAGCCTACACAGGCTTATCCTAATATAGTGAGAAGCCTACAGAGGTATAGTCATAGTAGGAAATGGACTTTAGGCTAGGATTGGAAGGAGAGTTGGACTACTAACATGTGGCTACTATTTGGAAAAGTATTATATGTGGATATACAGGATATGTATGGAATAGACATATATCTTATGGATAATTATAATAATTACATGGATAAATTAGGATTCTGGTGGCATACCAGGAGAAGAACTCTTAAAGGCTAGCCTAAACCTAGTTGGATAAGTGTTAAGTGGCATTTATATCCACTTAGAACGCTTCGTAAAGGCTTGAATTGGTGTTTTGTACTCAAGTTGTTTGTGTATTTGATGTGTTTTTGTAATGTTTCTAATAGAATATTGATCTGCTAGACTTCTAGTCAATTTGGGCTGCTATATAAAGACCTTTTAAAGACTTTTTTCATAACGAAGAGTAAGAAGATAACAGGAAGAAGACCTAGTAGCACAATTTCAACGAAGGAGAAGAAGAACTTATTTTTACTTGTGATTCTTTGCTTAAGTTGTAATCTTAGATGCTTGTTTTCTTTATTGTTGAACCTAATACTCTTGTTAACGTACTTTGATTATTTATTCAGTTTATAAAGACTTAGTTTATTTACCATACTTTCATCGGAACCCACGGTGATGATGCGTTCGGTTATGAACTCATCGTTATCGTGGGGTTCTAACGGATTTACTTATGGATTTTAATAATTAGTTATTTCGATACATAAGTGTGTGGTGATTGTATGATATCCTAGTATTGGTTGTGCTTATTCGTCTTATGCGCGTCGCGAACTTATAAGATATCGTGTTAATCTCTATTGAAGCGACAGTAAATATAGAAGTTTACAACTTGCCATGCTAGCATAGGTTCATGTATTTGTTATGCATGATTCGTAGATAATTTTAACCATCTTACTTACCCTATGTAATCACGATAGATTACTTATTTATTAAACCTTTATGTTGTCAAATTCGATAGACATATAGGGTCTCAATATATTTTGTTGTCTATTTAGCTTCTCTCTCTTTTGTGGATGTCTGGTATAGGGTATTCGTACAACGACAGTTGGCGTTTACTAGTTTCGTGTTATCTGATTAGTTGTTATCACCATTGCATGCTAAGGTTAAGAACAATGACTTTGAATGAAGTATATAATGAAGTTAGAATCCCATGTTTGTCTCGTATAAGTAATTTAACCTCAATTCTCTTAATTAATGTTATTTAGTATAATCTCTTAGTTTAATCAAAACCCAATTTGTTATTTGTCTTAGCATTAAACGATAGTCATACCATTGTTACATAAGTGCATAAATTAAACTTAACATAAACCAGTCTCTGTGGGAACGAACTAGAAAGTATTCTATATTACTTGCGAACGCGTATACTTGCGAACGCGTATACTTACGTGTAATTTTAGCGCATGTTTTCGTCCTAACAATAAGACTTGAAAGTTGTCATGGGCTTATGAAAAATGTGGATAGCCCATCATTAAAGAGTCCTAAGCCTATAAAACTACATATGGACTTGATTCCTTTAAATACTAACTTATAACCTTTGCAATGTACGGTTGGACATAAAATATTAAAAATTTTATTAAATAAAAGATTTTGGTTATTTTTAAATATATTTCTAATAAATATAATCAGTTCCAAAAAAATTTCTACCTAGTGATTTCTTTGCATTTATTTAGTAAGATAAGTATAGTTTCAAAGAATTCGTTTAAGGATGAGTTAACTTGAGATCGGTTTGGGAACAACACATCCACGCATCATGATCAGCAAGATCATGATTTAATGACTAAAAAAATTGCCCTGTCAATTTCGTCTATTACAAACTCTGAAGTTATCTTTTATAGTTAATACAGAATTACAAAATTAAAAGATCAAATGAAGTGGCCAGCACAAGAGCTTGCTCACTAATGCAATATATTACTCGAAATAGATTTTTTTTAGAATAGTATATTTGTAACTACTATAATTTTGTTCATAATTATTTTTATAGTTGGTTTGACTTGTAAATGCTTTCATGTTAGCTCCTTTATCCCAAGCTACATTCCTATTAGATTTTTTTTGTTATCATCCCTCAGCTGCTCTTCCAAGCAACCCTTGTTGGTTCAATACATCATCCCTCAGCTGCTCCTCCAAGCAACCCTTGAATGCTAGGCACATACTTCCACCACACTCACTTTATGAAGATATATCTGACTCATTCCCAAAAGAGGAAACTCCAAATTGAAATCCAGAAAGAGATACAATCATACTAAATGGATAGAAAATCCTTAAACCAACACCTAAATATAAGAAATAGAAATGTCGAAAGTGAGTCCTTTAGCAATATTCATATTTATACCTTTCAAATATTAGAACCAAAAGCTAGCCATACTTGGCACTTAAGGTAATAATATGCTTTCAGTATGAAGGGCTGAAAAGATGACATAATGATATTTTCAAGCCTTGTTTAAGACTTGGATGATTATCAATCTATTTAAGACTTGGATCGAGGGTGAAATATCTTTTACATGAAGATACTATTATATCATTCAATAAATCTATAGGTATCCTATTTGTTTTTGGTCATCTACACTAACGATTATACGAAACAAACAAATCATATAATTGTGGAACTACATGTCATTTTCCTCTAACAATTTACTTTCAATAGCAGAATGAAATATTGCTTCGAATAAAGACATTTTTTTGTTAAAATCGAATTGAAACGGGGAGCTCTATAATTATAATGTGTACCTTTAAAACGTTTGTCTAGCTTTAGTTGCACGAAAAGATTATGATGTGCATCTTCAAGGTCATTGACCGTGTATATGATATACTCCATAGGTTGCTAATATGAGTTATTTTTCTCTGAAAAAGAAATTTAGGCTCAAATGAGCCCGTCTAGAAGAGGCCTCTGAAATTTTTCTGAAATCTCTGTATTCGGAATATTCAAGTGGATTCAACTTGACAAAACCCATCAAATCCATTATTAAAATTTTTAAGCATATTTGGTTGGTTTATAAAAGATTTTTAATTTGGTTGAGGGCTCATAGTTTGTGAATTTCCTGGAGAGGTTGATTGATGTTGAGCCTAATTAATACACACACAACTAGAGCCGACAATATCGTACACGACACGATAACACGACACGAAAACGACACGAAAATAACGGGTTTGGTTTTACTTTTTCGGTACACGAACACGAAAGTACACGAACACGAAATTACACGAATAGATTTAGTGTTGGTTTTGGTTTTACCCGCAGGTACACGATACGAAACGAAAGTACACAAAATAAATAAATATTTAAATATATATATATATATATATATATATTATATAAATATTTAATATATAAATTTTAACAATCGGGCTTTGGCCCATTTTGATTCTGGGCCACAATCTTTAATCCTTAGTTTGTTAAACTACAAATCGTGTAAATCGAGGCAGACAAAAGTCACAAAACATCAGATTTTAACATTTGGGGTTATAGGGTTTCTACTTCTTCGTCTCTTTCAAACTTGTTTCAATGTCGATGCTCTGAGTTCTATTCCCCGATTTATGATGGAGGAAACAAACAATTGGGCTTTTACGATGATTATGTCCCTACTTTTATGTGTGTGTATATATAGATATACATATTAAATCGATTGTATTATTGTTTCTTCAGTATGAATCCAACAATCGAACGGGAAAATCAAAAACAAAGATCAAAGATGAAGACACGGATGCAACAATTGATTGTATTCTGTGTACTAATTTGTTTCCGTTTCGTTCATTTCTTCATTTTTGCTTCGTTTTCGTGTAGATAGATGATGAGTACACACAATATTTCGTGTACCCGTTTCGTTTCGTGTTAGAAATGAAAATTTCATTTCGTGTTTCGTTTTAGAATATTAGTACACGAAAAAATTTCATTTCGTTCATGGTTTACCATATTTAGACACGAAACACGAAAGTACACGACACGAAAGTACACGACACGACACGAATTGCCAGGTCTACACACAACAATAGAAAAATTTACGGCCTGTTTACTTCAACTGTTTTCCAGAAAATTTTTCTAAGAAAATTGGAAAAACAAAAAACATGTTCAAATACAAAATTTTCAAAACAAAAAACTGGAAAAATAGAAAACACCGTTTTCCCGTGTTTTCCAAATTATAACTACAAACATGAAAAATGTGGAAAACAACATTTTCATGTTTTCTAAACCTAGAAAAGTGAAAAATACGTCAAACACATGACCCGCTTGGATCTCTCATATACAAAAACATTTTATATTTTTATTATTTTTAACTTTATATGGCCCATTAACAATTTTGTAAGTTTACTTAGAAAGTTAAAAAAAAAGTAGTGAGTAAACAACCAATATATTACTAACTTAACTTATGGAACTTATAAATTTTCAACACTATAATACATATTTTTAAATTAAAAAGTACAATACATATTTGTAGTAAAAAAATTCAAAATAGTTTTATTTAACAATTATTTTGTTAGTTTGATTAATATTAATATTTACATTATAAGAGGGAGCCTGATAATATAATAACTAATAACTTATATGTTAGAAAAAATAAAGAAGGGACTCCTGACTAGAATTTAGTTATGAGTTATTTCATAAAATATTATTCAAAAAATGTATATATAATTATTAATTGGATTATTATTAAAAGCTACAAAATCGTATATATATTTAATCATATAATTGGAAAATTTCATTATTCAACCTATTTCAGAAAACTATTTTATACTTTATTTGTCATATTTAATATATTTTATCTAAAAAAGTTATTTTAAACATGTTAAAGAAATATGTATATAAAATTTAAATTGTGAAATGTTTAAATTGTTTTACTGGTTGCTCTTCTATATATTTACTCAAATTATATTGTCATTTATTTAATATTCTTAAGAAAAGAGAAAACTGATAAAATATTATTTTAGCATTTGGAACACAATCTCTCAGTTTTCAACTGTTTTCTTAGAAATGGAAATTTTAGAAAATTTTAGAAAAATGGTAAATTTTTTTACAAGTAAACAGCTCCTTATTTTCCTGAACAATCTACATTTTATTATTATTATGTAGTGTAACAGGGACTCGATACAAATGTAAAAATGTATAGTTTAAAAAATATAGTATATATGTAAATGATTGAAATTACTATACTTGATGTCTTCGGGCTTTGAATCTAGTTTTTGGGCTTATATAGTGGACCATGTTAGTATGTTGTTGGGCTAGTTACTTAAAAAAAGTTGAGTTTCGCGACGAGTGCTTCTCCCCCTTATGTGACTCTGCCCCTGACAATAAGCCTAAACATTTTACACAACTAATTTAGACTAGTAGATATTCAATGTCGTCAACACTGGCTACTCATATTACAAAGTCACTATCTAGATTGTTAGAAATAGAATACTTTCAAGTTTTAAAAATAACTTTGGAATTCATAATAAATTTAAATTTTAATAGGCTAATGGTATGTCTCTTCCTACTACCTAGCCAAGACTTTGTGCGGGGGTTTTGCTATTCATCACTACAATATAAACATTTGAAGAATTGAGATAAATTTTTATAATCAAGGGAAATCCATTTATGTCAGATGAAATTATATAGTTAACATTTTATATTACTCATTGTTCACAATAAATTCATAATTTTTGCTAATTAAATTTTTGTTAGCTGCATTAAGATGTCCAAACTCGCATATCATTGTCATACTAAGTTCTTTATATCTAAGGCCTTTAAAAATAAATTCTACACCGTAGACACTATAGTACATGACCCAGGAAAACATGAACCATTAGGTGTTCGGAGATAATACTAGAAAAAGAAAAAGGTGTACATGTGCTCCACATAACAACCATATAAAGGGACTTTCGAGATTTACTTAAATTGTAGGTACTATTTTTTGTTCCTGGACATAAATAAATGTCAACGTAAAATTCTTGAATCTTCTTTAAACGTAGCACCTGGTCTTTGAAGCAGAAAAAAGTACTAGCCTACAAATAGAAATAAACTGAACTTGAAGATACCATGTGCATAACTGGATATTCGAAATCATAGAAAAGAATGAGTATCGAGCTCACTTTCTCCTATTGATGATTTTAACTCAAGACAAAGTTGTATATGAATCTTTCAACTATATTTTTGTGAGGATTAAATGTAACTACGCTAATTAATTCAAAGAATTGCCTAATAACTCTAAGGGGTCGTTTGGTTCGAAAGTCGGTATGAGTTTGGAATTATGAATCGGGTTAAGCTGGTATCGGGATGAGGAATGATTCCTGATACTATGTGTTTGGTTCATTTCTGGAATGAATTCGTTTAATTTTAAATATAATAGATAGCTCAATTTTGATTCTAATATTATGTGAAGTATGTTTTACGAGTATCACTAATTCATTAAAATTATTGAAGATCATTTAAGTTTAATAAGTAGAATGTGTATATTCTGCAAGCTGAACAAATGTTCTGCAAAATTAACATGTTTTGCAAAATAAAATATTTTGTAATGTTTTACATGCAGTACATATATGATATACAAGATTTTGAATAAAATAAGGATCTTTGTAGAGTATGATTCGAAAAATAATATATTTTGCAATGTTTTTATGCAATATTTAACTTGCAGAACATAAGTGGTCTCCAAGGTCTCCAAATTAACTTGCAGAACATAAGTGGTCTCCAAGGTCTCCAAAAAAATGTGTTCTCCATAGAACTTAACCCTATATATATATATATATATATATATCCACACATGAGAATAACGACCGTAGTAAAGTAGAACTCGGGTCTTAATGGCCTAAATTAGGACACAACAATTTAGTTTAGTATGGTCAACTGATAGCGCAACCTGAACTGGGATAATATAGGAAAACTAAAATATTTTTTTAAATTTAAGTAATAAGAATGGACAACTATGATGTATATACAAAGTGGAACCTTAACTTTTAGATATATGATGAGATTTAATAGAGGTAAATTAACAATGATTTATGCACAATGTTTGAGTACTTGTACCACCTGGTTAACATGGAATTTTATTACTGAGTTGGTTCGGAGAACTAAAGCGGGTGGTTGAGTTCCTAATTGAAAATTTTATAAAGCTGGATAAAACTAAAAAAAAAATTATTGTGCAAGATGATAAGTGGCATTTTATACCACTTAGAATGTCTTATATGACTTGAATTGATGTCTTGAAATCAAGTATTTTGTGTATTTGATGTGTTTTTCTAGTGTTTTTATATTTCAGGGTATAACTTACATATGTAGGAAGAATTCATCAAAATAATCCTAGGGAAGTACTTGGAATCGGTTGCGTGAAGTTATGCGAAGAAATCGGCAAAATTAGGTCCAGAACGAAGAATTTTCCAGAAGTGTCCCAAGCACCCGCCTGGAGATCTGGGGCGGCCGCTTGGAAGCTGAGGCGCCTGCGTGGGAAGCTGGGGCGGCCGCCTGGGGTCGAGATTTTTAATTCTGCTTTTTATAATTCGTGTTCTACTGGACTTCTGAGACGGCTGATTCTTGTGGACTTCTATATAAGTAATCTTCAGAGACGTTTCACGATAGGAAGTAACAAGCAAGGAGCAAGGAGATAAGATTAAGAAGACCGTTTTAGCACACCGCAACGAAGAAGAGGAAGCATACGATTTCTTGTGATTCTTTTATTCGTTGTTACAGTGGATGCTAGTTTTCTTTACTTTGAACCTATTTACTCTTGTGACGTACTCTGGTTTTAATAAGTATTTTATTAGTTTATATTGTTGTGTTATTATCATATTTTCATATGAACCCATGGAGACGATGAGTTCTATCATGGGTTAATCGTGATCATGGGGTCGTAGCGGATTTACTATGAATTTCTCTAGTTAATTGTTTAATACCTTGGTGTGTGATGATTGTATGATATCTAACATAGGTTGTGCTAATTCGTCTTATGTGCATCGTGGACATATAAGATAGTCTGTAAATCTCTTGTGAAGCGACAGTGAATCTTGAGATTTAGAACTTGTCATGCTAGCATAGGTTCATGTATGTGTATGCATGATTAGTGGGTAACTCTAACCGTTTTACTTGCCCTGTGTAATCATAATGAATAACTTGCGCTTAAATCGTTATGTTGTCAAACTCTGTAGACATATAGGGTCTCAACATAATTGATGCCTATTCAACTTCTATCTTAATTGTGGATGTTTAGTAGAATAGTACTGGTACAACGAAAGTTGGCTTTTATCAGTTTCGTGTTGTTCGATTAATATCATCATTGTTACATGCTAAGGATAATAACAATGATTATTGAAGGAAGTAGTAATGAAGTTATGATCTCATGTGTGTTTAATATTGTTAATTCAAGTAATAATTTAAGTGTTTTATTCTTATAGTTAATTGTAGTTAATAATTAGTTAATCAACCTTAAGTGTTATTGTCTTGATATTGAGAAGTAATCATACATTGGTGAGTGAGTGTTAATTGAACATAATTAGTCAGAGTCTCTGTGGGAATGAACTAGAAATCATTCTATATTACTTGTGAACGAGTATACTTGCGTGAATTATTAGCGCATGCTTTGTGCGTGCATGTACATAACAAGATTAAGTCACTCTGATAATCTTAAGAAACAGTTGTATGATAATCTTATTGTATTTTATATTTGTATTAGAGAATTAGAGATATCGAAAAGTCAATCTACTTATAGAAAATTGGACATCTCGACAAAACTTAGTACTTATAGAGAAGTAGAGATATTGATAAGTCATTCAACATATCGATATATGACTTCTCTATGCAGTACAATAGATCTCGACAACAGCCTCAAAATTTAGAATACAGACAACTTGAAGATCCAAAATTATCAATCAAAAAAAATTCTATCATTGAATTAGAAAGTGTACAAATGCGGCTTGAAGAATGCAAGATCAAGAGCCAAGATTAACTGAACAAAGGAGGGTCACAAACCTGTCAGATTGTACGAATATTTGTTGCACTTAAAGTGAAAATAGACAAATAAACTTTAGGATATGTGTTAGTCCATTTTAGTGTGATCTTTGTAAGCTGTGCATGTTGTTCTATAAAATATGTCACGAGTCCATTGTTTAGAAGTAACAAAACAGATCTAGAAATCTTGTGTTTTCTCAAGAAAAGTAGTTGAGTTCTTATCATTCAAGAAAATAGATTTGTAGCACAATAAATTTGATCTAACATAAATCAAGTGAGTTTTAATAAATTACTTGTGTCTTTACATTCAATAATTTATCATTATAAAATAATATTTAGTTGTTAAGTTCCAAAAGCCAATAACATTATCTGATAATCAAAAAAATCAGGAAAGCATATTCACCCCCGTGTTGTACTCCATACCTAACAAGTGGTATCCGAGCAAAATCTGAAACTAAACAGATTAGATCTTGGAATTATGAGCGCACGAAAACTTAGCAGTATCAAGATTCCTGTCTTTGACAAAGTGAACTACATCCTTTGAAAGAGGAAGATGATGTTGTTCATCAGGATGTGTAAACCACTATATCTTGAAATTCTCAAGCACGGACCCTTCATTCCTATAGTGAGGGTACGTGAAGCAATTGATGGTGATATGGTCATTCCTGGTCACTTTGCTCCTAACGATCCATCTACATATACTGAACTAGAAAATGAGAAAGTTTCTCTTGACAGTAGCTTGCAATTCATTTTTATTGAATCTCTTGATAATGTCATGTACACCAATATTATCAACTATGAGTTGGCCAAACAAATCTGGGAAAAGATAGAGATTATTTGTGAAGGTACCGAAGAAGTGAGGTGAAACCAAAGAAGGATTATAGTCTTACAATATAGGGGTTTTATGGCTAAACCTAAAAAAGGCATCAATGAGGTTTTTGAAAAGTTCAACAAACTGATAAATGATTTTCAGTTACATGATAAGTATTATGAAGGTGAGGAGGTCAACCTAAAATTCTTGCTCACTCTTCCTGACCGTCTAGAATAAAAGATCTCCGCAATAAGAGAAGGGAGAGATCTAGGAAGAATAACATTGGAGGTTTTATATGGCATTCTTAAAACCTATGAGCTGGAGATAATGTAGAGAAAGTCATTAAATCTAAGTCAAGGACATTTTGTAGATGTGACAAGTGCCTTGATAGCTAATGAACAGAAAATAACTAAAGATGAAACTGAATACCATACTCAAGTTATGCAACCTATTGAGCAGAAGAACAAGGAACCTAAAAAATAAGTATTTGGAGTTGGAAGAGGATGAGTATTATACTTTTGATGAGTTGAATGAAATGGACCAGTCTATGGCCTATCTAGCAAGAAAGTATTTAAACATGAGAGTCAAGAAGCCTAGGTACTTCAATGGTAAAAGTCAAACATCCTACAACAACAACTGGAAAGGAAAGATTCAGACAAATGCAACGGCTAAAGGTGGCTATAAGTCAGGATATGTGGATAGATCAAAGATTAGATGCTACAACTGTAATAAACTTGGTCACTTTGCTACAGAATGCACAAAGCCATAGAACATGAAGAAAGATAAGGCTTATTTGGAGCTTGAATATAAGTATGAAGCACTTCTGAAGGAATAACAAGGAAAAGCTTATGTTACTGAAGGAAAAAGTTGGGATGACACAGATGATGAAGATGATGGTGAAGAATATGAAAATTATGCTCTCATGACTTTGGAGGAAGGAGAGTCATCTGCATCAAAATCTGAGGTACCTATCCTAACCACCATTGATTTGAATGCTTCACAATATAAGTAAACTGTTGAAAAAATGAGTGTATAAATGTTTCATATTTACGCAAGCATGGTGGATGCTACTAAGGAAATGAGTAGGTTGTCAAAAGTGAATGAAAAACTTAAAATTGAGAAACAAGAACTAGAGTTGCAACTTGTTAGTCTAGAAGCCGTTAGACAAGAAAATGAATATATTACAAATAAGCTGAAATGTGCAGAGGAAGTTGAAGATGTATTGAGAGAAAAAATTGAGAAAAATGATCTTAAACTTAAGTCATTTAAAAATTCATCTCAATTGGTTGGTCGTTACCATGAAAAGAACAAGCCATGGGCTAATATAGCTATTTGATTGGACTATGAGGCTGGTTCATCTCAAAAGAAAAGTCAAATCAACAAGGGAAAGGAAAATATGAACAAAGAAGTTCCTGTTATGCTTAAAAAGGTTAATGCACCCTTGTTCAAAGTTTGTGAGGTGAACTTCAGTGAAGAGGAGCTTATCATCAAGCAAGAAATCGCGGATGAAAATGAAGAAAAGAAAAATGCCAAACCTACTCTCAACACTGAATGTGAGAAAATCCTGAAGCTAGTCCAGTCATCAAAATACCAGTAGCTAAAATTAAAAATAAAAGAACATGAAAGAAAAAGAAGAACAGAAATGGAAAGATAGGTGTCAACAAAAGTAACAACTATGCTTATGTTGCAGACGATCCCAGAAAGCAGTGTCAAAGATGTGGCACACCAAATCATTTAACTCATCTTTGTAAAAAGATTGTTAGCAAGCCAAAGTATGGAGCTTACAAGTACAATGAAGCTCAAACTGATGAAACCTACTCTTTCTGTGACAATTTTGATTGCATTCCATGCAACATGAAAGTTATGACTAGCTATCATAAGTTGATAAAAGATCTAAAAAAAGTTAACTTTAGATCTGTGATCAAAGAAGAAAATGTTAATCAAACTAAGAAAGTTGTTTTTTTATTGTTCAAGTTCTACTTCTACTAACTCTATCAAGAAGAAGAAAGTGCCCAACACTGCTTGGGTAGCTAAACACACTTAAACCTTATTGTGTGTAGGGCAAGAAGAATAAAGTCATGTAGATCATTGACAGTGGACGGTCAAGACACATGACAGGTGATAAAGCCCAACTATCACAGTCTGAGAAGATGTCTGGCCCTTTGGTGACCTTTGGAGACAATAGTAAAGGATTCACAATGAGATATGATAATATATTTTGGAAATATTGTCATTCAGGATGTAGCACTGGTTTCAGGTCTTGAAGTAAATCTTCTAAGTGTCAGTCAATTTACAGATAAGGGTTTTAAGGTTATTTTTGACAAAGAAGATTGCTCAATCACAAGCAAAAGGACTAGTGAAGTTGTTCTAAAAGGAGTTAAGGAAAGGAAGCCTGTTTATTGCAGACATGAATTCAACAAACAAGGACAAGATATATTGCTTCTACACCAAGGCATCAAGTGAACAATGCAAACTCTGGCACAAGAAGCTCTCTCACTTAAACTATAAATCAATCAATACTCTTATGAAGAGAGAATTGGTGAGAGACATGCCATCTTTGGAATTTGCACAAAATGAAGTTTATTAAGCATAACAAAAGTCAAAATGAAGAGATTAAGTCACAAAAGCAAAGCTGTGAACTCCGTTAATGCTCCACTACAACTTATCCATATGGATTTATTTGGTCCTGTAAATGTTATGTGCATCTCTAAAAAAAGTATGCACTAATGATGGTGGATGACTACTCAAGGTACACTTGGGTGAAATTTATGCATTCAAAAGATGAAACTCCCTACATTATCATTGAACACATAAAGAAGATTGAAAATCAGGCTGAAGATCAAAACTTTGTCAAAAGATTGATGAGAGAAAATGGTACTGAATTCAGAAATTCCATACTAAGTGAATTCTGTAAAGATAAAGGCATTACTCAAGAGTTTTCTGCTCCAAGAACACCTCAACAAAATGGTGTGGTTGAACGGAAAAATAGAACTCTAGTTAAAGCTGCAAGGAAATGTTGTAGGATGCCAAGCTGCCCACTAGTTTTTGGGAAGAAGCTGTTACACAACATGCTAATATTGGCAAGTCACTGTTAGGTCCCAATGAGTTTGTAGAAGGGGGGTTGAATACAAACTATACCGTTTAACCGAATTTAGTGCGGAATAAAAAATTGAAACAAAATTCAAGTTAAATAAAAATATTATTAAACTTGAAAGGTGTTACAACAACGGTATCAATTACAAGGGATTAATCTCAAATTAATTATCACAAATCTAGAATAAATTCGACTTGCACTTTTTCTATTTTTGCAATAAAAAGAATCAAATGCTAAAAGCAATTTGAGATTAAGTTCTAGGGATTTTGATCTGCTAGATAGTTACACAAGAACAAGAGAATGATTTCTAGTGGTTTGGATTTAACTTTAAAACTAGAAATGTATAATCTTGAATTCAGCAGAGAGATAAAATAATTCTTCTGCGGCTGCTGTTCTTGAATTGGTTGATGTTAATGTCTTCTGCTACGTTTGACTTTTATATTTCAATCAACGAAATCCACTTGAACTAGCATGACTATCTGAGACTTGGCATGACTTTCAGTGACACAATCCGTTGAGCTAGCAAGACAATCTGCTGAACCACCATGACTTTTGGTGAGACAATTGAATGAACTAGCAAGACTATCAAAATGAACTGGCAAGACAATCCTCCTTCCAGTAGAACTTTCGGTGAGACAATCAGGAATGGCCTGGCATGACAATCGGTATGACAATCCAGATTATCATGCTAGTTCAATCTCAATTGTCTTACTGAATTAAAACTGATTTTAATTCAATTATAATTCAGAAAATTCTTAATATTAATTAGGAATTAATTAATCAATTAATTCAATTAATCAATAAATTAATCTTTACAGATTTAATTTATTTTCTTAATTAAATTATATGACTTAATTAATTAATAGAGAATTAATACTACTCTTGAACAACAACCACTCTTCTAAAAATCTTCTGAAAATTATGAATCAATTCCATCACTTCAATGTTGACACTCGATATACTGTCTGGTTCATGAGTTACTAACTTCTGTGACGTTTCTTCATGTCTTGACTTTAATAACTTGATTTCCTTCAGATTAAATCCCTGTAATTATCTGATACCCTGACAAGATCTCTGTCACTTGATTAAATGCACAATCTTGATTTATATCACTGAGGTTTGATCAATTTCTTGAACTTCTTCCAGTGAAATAATTCCTCAAGTCTGTAGATGAACATTGTTTCTGAATCCTTTGACAGATTTTACTTTGAGAGATCTCTTTGACGATAGAACCACTATTTACTTGTTACATTCTTATTTGAGTTCAGTTAAATCCTCGAATAAACAAATAGGCTATGACATATGCCTTTCAATCTCCCCCTATTTGTTTGTTAGATAATAACAACAAATACCTTGAGGATAACTCAACTAACAAATAAGAAAAAGATATAAATAGAAATGCAAAGTAGATAGCAGAAAAGTTCTGGATAATATTTAACATTTTCCAGATTCCAAATAGATGTTCCTCTATACTGAACATATCTTCAAGTAGTTTCATCTTCTTTTGTACAACCACATTTCCTGTTGAGAAGCGCATATCTCTCTTGCTTCTCCCCCTATGAGAATCAACCGCTAAAAGGAGATCACCTTGTGTTTACCACCTCTCCCGTACAATAGGATCCGTAGTTACAAACAACAATGGTGTGGTGTAGTGTACATATGCTTTACCTTTTTCTTTTTCTTACCTCCCTGCTATTTCTCCCCCTTAGTTGAGGAATCCTCCAAACTATTACTAAAGCTTTTATCTCCCCCTTAGAGAAGGAATGTATGCCATTGTCTGAAGGAGTTCTCATATTTCACTTGGTTGGAACAGAAATAACAAGTAGTTTCTCTTTCTTCCTCACTGTGAGTGTGTGATTCTGTTTAGTGTACCTCACATGTGTTTCACTCTTCTCTCCACTCGTGTTTACACTCATTCTCATAAGTGTATCACTCCTCTCATAGCTCCAAAATTCAGCTGTACCTGCAAGGAAAATCACCTTAGCCATCCTTAAGGAGGTCACAGGTGGTGCAATGGGAGTTCGCAAATCCCCATCCTTGTTAAACTCGTCAGATGAATCTGAGTCATAATCTATAAGTTGCTAGTTTCCCTTTTAGGGTTCCAGATTTGAATTTTGGGAAGGTAAACAATGATCCAAAGAATTTAGCATAAAGATCAAGGTTCCCTTCTAATGTCTGTGAAGACCTTTCCTTGTGACTCATCAGGTAATATCTGAATCATTGTCAACAAGTTTCCGATCTGCGCCTATGTCAGATCCACTATCCGCAGATGCATCCAGGGGATTTAAGCCTAGGGAGGTAGACACTAACCACTGACATATGGCTTTTGGGTCAGTATCCTCTCCTAACACCTGTAAAGGCAATTGGTCCATTAAAGAACCTTGAACAATCGAATCTGACCTTAAAATGGTCGAAACTCTTGTTTCCGTCAACTCCTCCTTTATGTGTGTAACATTTCCTTGTGCATCAAGAATTGTTTGTATTTGAGGTGGTGACACTGCATCGGATACCCTGGCCGACAGGAAAATTTCAATAGATGCACCCTGTTGAGAGGATTAATCTAGTAACTATTTTTGTGCCTTTTTCAGCCATTACATCTTTTTGAGAAGATGTATGGGGGCTAGAAGTTGTCTCGGTTTAAATACTACTCATCTTTGTAGGAGACAGAGCTGCTGGGTTGATTTTAGAACCTTCCTTATGTGGTGCACTAAGGCACTATCTCCCTCACGCTCATTCATACTACATTTTAGTGGTAAGAGAGTGTTGGTTGGTTCTGTTTCTCTGTTTGTCTTTACAGTCTGGGATAGATGTTGTGGGTTTTCAACCTCATGACTGTCAATGAAAGAAGGCCATTGGAGGCTGAACCTGTATCACAGAACATATGGAAATAGAGATAAAATGTACTTAAGATCTATAATGAATGAAAATCATACATTTAATCTTTTGAGAGAAATGATGTACAATAATGATTTCAAAAGATTTTAATGAAATAAGAAATCACTAATGTAGAAAGAAGTTTGATTTTCTCCTAAAACTCACTGCACATATAAAACAATATGTTTGTGCCTAGTGATAAGAGAGTTATTAATATGATGACTCTACTAGTTCATATTAAACTGTAACTTCAGTTAGAGTGCCATACCATGTCCTTGACGATTGATTGAGTAGTATACTAGTTCATACCAACCTGAAGTGAGATTGTGAAGAAGAGATTGTATAGTCCAATAGATCTGCAACCGCAAAGTCCATAAACTGTTGTGCACTGACTTCCTCTTTTGACTCACCAACCAGGAGTACACTTATACACGTCTTACTAGAGTCCAATTCCAAGTGTAATGTGCATCAGGTACCTGATATGTCGTAATATTCTCAAGTCTCATCACCGGTGCTATATGTTAGATACTGCTTCATGATAATAACCTAGCACAATATACACATTTTCAATGATAACATTTCCAGCTTGCAAACAACCATATCCCTCAATTAAACCTTTGTTGTTATCTCCAAAGGTAACCATTGGGCCAGCTTTCTCAACCACATTTGATAGCAGGGCTCTATCTCCGGTCATATGTCTTGACGATCCACTGTTAAGAATCCACACTACCGGTTCCACCTGTTTAATACCCTGCAACACAAATGGATTAAACCTTCTTCGAAACCCAAACTTGGTTGGGTCCGGCATACTTGTAGAATTGACCTTTGTCAGGAAAAATAACATTCTTAACTTTAATGTTCTCAACTTTCTCAATGACTGGACATTTGACCTTGTAAACAGCCTTAACAAATTTCTGTTTAGGCTTAGGCACAAATGTCTCCTTTCTAGCCTTAGAAGGACTAGCAGTCTTAGACCTATCATGCTTCCTATTATTCACATGCTGACGAGGAGTAGTCTTATCACTAGAAACATGCTTACAATTAAAATAAGCATACATCAAATTAAAAGCATAAGACATACAATTAGAAACAACACATACTTTATGAGAGGAATTAGCAACAGGCAAATTATGCATGGTAGACATGGCATTTTTGTTATCCAACTCATGTGTGTCTGAGTTAGTCTCAGTTGCTTTCACAACTTTGACTGGAACTTTCGACACACTTGGCTTGGAAACAACCTTCTCATTAGCACGATCTTCAGCACGTATTTCTTCTTGAATAATAAAGGAGGTCTCATCAAATGGTTCAGCAATTGATCCTTTATAGAGGGGTTTATCAACACCCTTAAGCACATGTGGTACTTTCTACCTTTAGCACAGACATGAGGAGGGGAGTTATGCCTAATTCTCCAATAGCATCATCATAATCAAAACCTATTCCAGATGTTTGATTAACATCTTGCTTACTGTAGAACTCTTTAGCCTTCAAACAAGAATTAAAGTAAGCTTTAACCTTAGTCTCAAGATGGGTGATCTTGTCTTTGAGAATAGTTTCGAGTTGTCTATAACAGTTAACTCTATTATCTAGAAAATATACTTGTTCTTTTAATTTGTCTTGATTAATGTGCACAAGTCTTAATTCATTGACCTCTTTCTCAAGGTCTTTGATATGCTGACTTAACAGTTCATTATCACGAGGAGCACAATCTAAAGAACCTCCTAAATGATAAACTAATTCAGCATCAGTAAATTTTACCTCTTTTCTTGATGATGAAGTATTTCCATCAATAGCCATAAGAGCAAGATTCCCTTATTCTTCATCTTCACTATCAGTATCATCCCAGCTTCTTCCCTTTGCCAGATAAGCCCTTTCAGAGTTACTCTTCTGATTTGAATTATAAGAGTTCTTCCTTACTTGCTTTGGCTTCCTGCATTCTGTGGCAAAGTGTCCCAACTCGTTGCAGTTATAGCATCTAATGGTGCTCCGATCAACCATCCCTGTTTTGTATCCACCACTACTGGTGTTAGAGGATGAAGATCCACCTGTCTGGAATCTGTTGTAGTTGGACTTGTACTTGAACTTGGGATTTCTCTTGAATCTGACATTGGAGAATCTCTTGACAATCTCGGCCATTAACTCATCTTCCAATTGCTCCAGCTCTTCCAAGGAGTAAAAATCTTCACTAGATTGATTTCTAGTAGGAGGATCATATTCTGCTACTAATACATTTTCCTCAGCCTTGGAATACTGTACCATTCTCCCTGACTGTTGAGATTGTTGTTGTTGTTGTTGACCTTCAGCTACTAGAGCAGTAGATGTGTTGACCACTTTATCTTTCCCGTAGACTTCCTTCTGCTGAATCTGCTCCAACTCATAGGTTTAGAGTCTATCCAAAGAAATCTCACTCAGATCTCTAGCTTCTCTTATGGCAGTGATTCTATGTTTAAGATGAGTTGACAGTGTTAAAAGGAACTTTTTGTTGACCTCCCTGATTGAATAATATTTTCCATTTATGTTCAGGTTGTTGATTAATGCATTGTACCTCTCAAACACTTCAGTAATTCCTTCTCCTGGATTGGATTTAAAATGTTCATACTCAGAGGTTAGGATCTCTAACTTGTTCTCCCTAACATCCTTTGTGCCTTCATTAATCACCTCAATAGTTTCCCACATGTGTTTGGAATTTTTACAGTTCATCACATGTCTGTTCATCAAGGGATCAAGAGAATTAACTAAAATTAATTGAAGGCTGGCATCCAAGGAGGCTTCTTCCTTTTCAGCAGGAATAAAATCCTCAGGCTCTTTTGCATAGGTTCTAGCTTTGGTAATTACAACATCATCTTCTATCACCTCTGGTTTAATAACCATCGGAATTTTTGGACCCTTCTTTAACAAGTCATTATGAATTTTTGAATAAATAAAAATTCAAGGAGTGGAAGAATCACAAAAGTCTAGGATCTTGATTTGTTAGTTAATCAGAAGACTCTGATACCAATTGTTAGGTCCCAATGTGTTTGTAGAAGGGGGTTGAACACAAACTATACCGTTTAATCGAATTTAGTGCGGAATTAAAAATTGAAACAAAATTCAAGTTAAATAAAAATATTATTAAACTTGAAAGGTGTTACAACAACGGTATCGATTACAAGGGATTAATCTCAAATTAATTATCACAAATCTTAGAATAAATTCGACATGAACTTTTTCTATTTTTGCAATAAAAAGAATCAAATGCTAAAAGCAATTTGAGATTAAATTCTAGGAATTTTTATCCACTAGATAGTTACACAAGAACAAGAGAATGATTTCTAGTGGTTTGGATTTAACTTTAAAACTAGAAATGTATAATCTTGAATTCAACAGAGAGATTAAATATTTCTTCTGCGGCTGCTGTTCTTGAATTGGTTGATGTTAATGTCTTCTGCCTGTCTTTTATATTTCAATCAACAGAATCTACTTGAACTAGCATGACTATCTGAGACTTGGCATGACTTTCGGTGAGACAATCCGTTGAGCTAGCAAGACAATCTGTTGAACCACCATGACTTTCGGTGAGACAATTGAATGAACTAGCAAGACTATCAAAATGAACTGGCAAGACAATCCTCCTTCCAGTAGAACTTTCGGTGAGACAATCAGGAATGGCCTGGCATGACAATCGGTATGACAATCCAGATTGTCAAGCTAGTTCAATCTCAATTGTCTTACTGAATTAAAACTGATTTTAATTCAATTATAATTCAGAAAATTCTTAATATTAATTCAGAATTAATTAATCAATTAATTTAATTAATCAATAAATTAATCTTTGCAGATTTAATTTATTTTCTTAATTAAATTATATGACTTAATTAATTAATAGAGAATTAATACTACTCTTGAACATCAACCACTCTTCTGAAAATCTTCTGAAAATTATAAATCAATTCCACCACTTCCATGTTGACACTCGATGTACTGTCTGGTTCATGAGTGACTAACTTCTGTGACGTTTCTTCATGTATTGACTTTAATAACTTGATTTTCTTCAGATTAAATCCCTGTAATTATCTGATACCCTGACAAGATCTCTGTCACTTGATTAAATCCACAATCTTGATTTATATCACTGAGGCTTGATCAATTTCTTGAACTTCTTCTAGTGAAGTAATTCCTCAAGTCTGTAGATGAACATTGTTTCTGAATCCTTTGACAGATGTTACTTTGAGAGATCTCTTTAACAATAGAACCACTATTTACTTGTTACATTCTTATTTGAGTTGAGTTAAATCCTCGAATAAACAAATAGGCTATGACATATGCCTTTTAGTCACCCTACTCAATCATGTAAAAAAGGAAGCCTACAGTTAAGCATCTTTATGTATTTGGAAGCGAGTGCTTTATGTTAAAAGACAAATCTGAGTCTATTGAGAAATTTGACTCCAAAGTATTTGAAGCTATTTTTCTTGGATATTCATTGGAAAGGAATGCTTACAGAGTTTATGTTCTAGAGAAAAGGATGATAATGAAGAGCACATATGTGACATTTGATGATGACAAATATTCTGGCTTGGAATGTCTTGATGAAAATAAAGCGAAAGCTTTTAAATTTGATAATCTCAACCTTGACAGTGATTCTGAAGAAGAAGTTGATAATAATGTAGACAGTAGAGTAGAAGAAGAAACAAGTGAACCAGTGAATTCTGAAAATGAGAATTCATCTCAAGAAAGAAGTTCACCTGAATTTGATAGCACAAACTGAGGGGGAGAAAAAGATGATGGTTCTGCAACTCATGCCAACAATTATGAAAATAAAGACAACTCTTGTCATTAAAATCATCACACTAGAAAATGGGATAGGAGTCACACAAGGGATACTATATTCGGTGATCCTAATACCGGTGTGAGGACTAAAAGTGCCACTGCAAATGAAAGCCTACATGCATGTTTTTTGTCTTAAATTGAGCCTAAGAATATTGAAGAAGCTCTACTTGATCTTGATTGGATAACTGTTATGTAAGAAGAGCTAAATCAGTTGGAAAGAAGCAAAGTTTGGGAATGATTCATGCACCAAGAAACAGAAGCATCATTGGAATAAAATGGCTGTACAGGAACAAAATGGATGAAAATGGTGTTGTAAATAGAAACAAAACAAGACCGGTTGCCAAAGGCTACTCACAAAAAGAAGGGATTCACTATGATAAAACCTTTGCTTCAGTTGCAGGACTTGAAACAATAAGGATTTTCATTGCATTTCATGCACACTCAAATTTCAAGGTGTATCAAATGGATGTGAAAAGTGCAACTAGAAGATCAAGAATTTACAAATTTTGTTTACAGACTTTTAAAGGCTCTTTATGGATTTAAGCAAACACCAAGAGCATGATATGACACTTTATCAGAATTTCTAATCAAGAATGGATTCACTAGAGGCAAAATTGATAAAACTTATTCTACAACCAACATGGTGATGATATTATCCTAGTTCAGATCTATGTGGGTGATATCATGTTTGGTTCTAATAATGAGAAGTTGTGTCAAAGATTCTCAAAACTCATGCAAAGTGAATATAAGACGAGCATGTTGGGCGAACTAAGTTATTTCTTGGCCTTTAAGTTAGCCAAAGAAGTAATGGAATTTTTATCAGTCAAAGTAAGTATGTCAAAGATTTTCCAGAAGAAATTTAAAATGGTGGATTGTTCACCTGCATCTACTCCTATGTCTACAGCTACCAAATTGGATTAAGATAAGAATGGAAAAGTGTAGAGATTTTATGCTACAGGGGAATGAATGAATTTTTACTTTACTTAACTACAAGTAGACCAGACATCATGTTTGCTACATGTCTGTGTGCAAGATTTCAAGTAAATCATAAAGAATTACATCTAATGGATTTCAAGAGGATTTTTAGATACTTGAGGGGAACACCAAACTTGGGATTGTGGTATCCTAAGAGAACTAGTTTTGAAGCTGTTGGATACACAGATGCAGATTTTGCTGGATACAGGGTATACATAAAGAGTATTAGTGAAAGTTGTCAATTCCTTGGTCAAAGACTTATATCATGGTATGGTAAGAAACATAAATCTGTGTTAACTTCCATAGCTGAGGCTGAATACATAGATGTTTGAAGTTGTTGTGCTCAAATGCTTTGGATTAGAAATCAACTAATGGATTATGGCCTAGTGTTACAAAAGATTCCTATCATGTGTGATAATACTAGTGCAATATCCATTGTTTCTAATCCACTTAATCATTCCAAAACTTAGCATATTTATGTAAGGTACCATTTTATTAGAGAACATGTTGCAAATGGTGCCATTGAGCTTATTTTTGTTCGAACAAAAAAATAGTTAGCTGACATTTTCATTAAACCTTTGGATGAAGCAACTTTTACTAGACTTGTAAGTGAAATTGGTATGCTAAATTCTTCACCTCAAGGCAAGAACTCAGCTAACATGTTGCAACAGATTAATTCTTAATAAATCAAATTAAATTTGATTTAATTAGGGACTGATTGAAATATGGTTTATAAATATTTCAGTATTCTCTCTATATTTATTTCTCAAAAATAAATCTAACTTCTCCACAAGGCTTTTCTAATTCTAAGAAAAACTTTACATATATTAGTTCATATTATTAATATGTAAAATTAATATAAAATAGAGTCTAGTAAGAACAAAAGTATGTAAAGAATTATGTTCTCAATAAATTAAATGACTTGTCGATAAGTCTTTTTCATGACTTCTCAACAAGTCTTTTTCATGACTTCTCGATAGACTTCTCGATAAGTCTTTTCATGACTTCTCAACATGCAATGTAGATATCTCGATATACTTATCGATATAGAGTTCTCTACCGTTCAAATTTTAGACTTCTCAATAACTCAGAACTGAAATAATTTAATTCAATAAATTATTTCAGTAAAATACTTTTGATATAAAATTATTTCTAATTTTATGTTGAATCTTTAAATATAAATTAGAATAGTTTAGTACAAGAGGATAAACTGGGTATTTGTACAACATCTGGATAAGTCACTATCTAGTTCTCGATAAGAGTCAAGAAAATGACATCTCGACATGAGATCTCAAAAAGCCACGTGACTTCTCCACAAGGCTTTTTAACCGTTCATTCCTCTCTTATCGATAAGTCATATCTCTACACTATAAATACCGAGACACCTCGATATAACCGCTCTTTATGCTTTTGAGATCTTAATTGACCTAATCATTGCGATTTTTCACCACTCTCAAACTTTTTAAGCTTTCTCTCTTTCAAAAACTCTTACCCACCAAAACCCAATCTCTCAAATGGCATCAAACACAGTAAGAGCTGTTATCCCCAAGGATGGAACCAACTATCTTACGTTCATTGACCCATCACAGGCAACGAACAATTTCAGGTATTTGTGAAGTTTGTGGCTGATTCCTTTCTAGCAGGAGCACTAATAGCCAATGATAAATGACATTTTATACCACTTAGAACGTCTTATAATGGCTTGAATTGATGTCTTGAAATCAAGTATTTTGTGTATGTGATGTGTTTTTCTAGTGTTTGTGTATTTCAGGGTATAACTTGCGTAATTAGGGAGATTTCATCATAATAAGCCTAGGGGAGTACTTGGAACTAGTTGCGGGGAGTTTTGCGAAGAAATCAGCAAAATCAGGAGCAAAAAGATGATTTTTCCAGAAGATGCGCAGGCGCCCGCTTGGGATATGCATGCGACCGTTGGAGATGCAGGCGCCCGCGTGGGAACTGAGGCGGCCGCCAGGGGTCGTAAATTTAGAATCTGGATTTTCTAATTTGAGTTCTATTGAGCTTCTGATGGTGCTGTTTCTTGTGGACTTCTATATAATTAATCTTGGGAGACGTTTCACAATAACAAGTAACAACAATCAAACAAGCAAAGAGCAAAAAAGGAAGATTAAGAAGACCGTTTTAGCATGCCACAATGAAGAAGATAAAGCATACGTTATCTTGTGATTCTTTTATTGGTTGTAACAGTGGGTGCTAGTTTTCTTTACTTTGAACCTTAATACTCTTGTGACGTACTCTAGTTTTAATAAGTATTTTTATTAGTTTATATCGTTGTGTGATAATCATGTTTTCATATGAACTCATGGTGATGATGAGTTCTATCGTGGGCTAATCGTGATCATGGGGTCGTAGCGGATTTACTATGGATTTCTTTAGTTAATTGTTTAATACCTTGGTATGTGATGATTATATGATATCTAGCATAGGTTGTGCTTATTCATCTTATGTGCGTCGCGAACATATAAGATAGCCTGTTAATCTCTTGTGAAGCGACAGTGAATCTTGAGATTTAGAACTTGCCATGCTAGCATAGGTTCATGTATTGTATGCATGATTAGTGGGTAACTCTAACCGTTTTACTTGCCCTGTGTAATCACAATGAATAACTTGCGCTCAAATCGTTATGTTGTCAAATTCTGTAGACATATAGGGTCTCAACATAATTGATGCCTATTCAACTTCTATCTTAATTGTGGATGCTTGGTAGAATGGTACTTGTGCAACGAAAGTTAGCTTTTATCAGTTTCATGTTGTTCGATTAATATCATCACCGTTACATGCTAAGGGTAATAACAATAACTATTGAATGTAGTAATGAAGTTATGATCTCATGTGTGTTTAATATTGTTAATTCAAGTGTTAATTTAAGTTTTTAATTCTCGTAGTTAATAGTAGTTAATAATTAGTTAATCAGCCATAAGTGTTATTGTCTTGACATTGAAAAGTAATCATACATTGGTGAGTAAGTGTTGATTGAACATAATTAGTCAGAGTCTCTGTGGGAACGAACTAGAAATCATTCTATATTACATGCGAACGCGTATACTTGCATGAATTATTAGCGCATGCTTTGTGCATAACAAGTTTTTGGCGCCGCTGCCGGGGACTCGGTGTTAATTTTTTTAGTTTATGTACTTGCCATCAGTGGTCATTAGGACTCATTGATTAAGACTTGTTAGTTATTGTTTCCGGTTATGTTTCAGGTACTCTAGCGAGCGTTTATGCAAACACGTTCTAGTGTTTCCGGAGAAGTTAGATTTTGAAGATTCAGATAAAGAGAGTGAGAAGAAAGAACCGGTAATCAGGGGTGATTGTATAGTTCCAGCAGATCCAGCTCTTATGGACTTTTCTCGGCCTAAAATTGATGACATTCAGTCAAGGATCATTCATCCGACTATTCAGGCCAACACTTTTGAAATCAAGTCGGGCACTATTCAGATGGTGCAGAATTCTGTTTCTTTCGGAGGTGTCGCGACTGAAGATCCCAACATGCATATCAGGAATTTTGTCGAGATCTGCAGTACTTTCAAATATAATGGTGTTACTGATGAGGCTATCAAGTTGAGGCTTTTCCCATTCTCTCTGAGGGATAAAGCTAATGTCTGGTTCAATTCTTTAACAGCTGGGTCCATCACTACTTGGGAAGATCTTGCGCAAAAGTATCTGGTGAAGTTCTATCCAATGACCAAGACTGCAGCTATGAGGAGTGCTCTTACTTAGTTTGCGCAACAACCAACAGAATCTATGTGCGAAGCTTGGGAGCGCTATAAGGAGATGTTGAGAAAGTGTCCACATCATGGTATGCCTGACTGGATGGTGATCACTGGGTTCTACAATGGTTTGGGGGCCCAATCTCGGCCCATGCTCGATGCAGCTTCTGGAGGCGCCTTGTGGGCCAAAATCTATACTGAGGCCTATAATCTCATTCAAACTATGGCTGCAAACGAGCATCAAAACCGAACTCAAAGGATGATGCTTGGGAAGGTAGCAAGTATTCTAGAAGTTGATGCAGCTACAGCTATTGCAGCGCAACTTCAAGCGTTGTCTATGAAGGTCGATTCTTTAGCCAACTATGGAGTAATCAGATAGCTATTGTCTGTGAGCTTTGTGCAGGCTCTCATGCTACTGATCAGTGTTCTCTTGTTAATGAATCTATTCAGTATGTGAACAATTATCAGCAACTGCAGCATCCTTTGCCAGCCACTTATCATCTTAATAACAGAAATCATCCCAATTTCAGCTGGAGCAACAATCAAAATGTTGTTCAGCAACCATATCAGCAAGCTGTAAGTAAACAGTTAATCCATCTGGATTCCAGCAACCTCAGCAATATGCTCAAAGGCAATCATATCCTCAACAAGGAGGTGATGCTCCACCTTCTAGTGCTGATTTCGAGGAGCTAAAGTTGTTGTGCAAAAGTCAGGCTGTTTCTATCAAGACCTTGGAGAATCAAATCGGTCAAATAGCCAATGTCATGCTCAATCGTCAACCTGGCACACTTCCCAGCGATACTGAAGTGTCAGGCAGGAAGAAAGCTAAAGAGCAAGTCAAAGCTGTTACCTTAAGGTCTGGAAAAGTTGTTGAAGCTGAAAAAGCAAAAGATGGAGAAGTTGAAGTTGTAGATGAAGAAGAAAAGAAAAAGGAGAAAGAGGGGGAACCAAGGAAGACTACTGTTGAACACACTCCGCCTGAGGGTAATACAGGGGAGAAACAACTCTATCCTCCACTACCTTTTCCTAAGAGATTGCAAAAACAAAAGCTGGATAAGCATTTTGGTAAGTTTCTGGAGGCGTTCAAGAAACTTCACATCAACATACCTTTCACTGAGGCTCTGGAGCAAATGCCTAGTTATGCAAAATTCATGAAATGTATTCTTTCAAGGAAGGTAAAACTGGATGATCTTGATACCGTTTGTAACACCCCCAAATCCGGGGTCGGGGATCTGGGTTGTCACGAGTTCCATTTCCCTTAATAACACTCAATCTAAATAAACAACCAACTACTGCGTACTGTGACCCCACAATATACACACACACCACAAGTTATAGTCTCAGAGATGAATATCCAAAAATAACACAAGTCGTCGTAATGCACAATTATAAACCATTACACCTTAAAAAGGGTTTGTGAATAAATTTACATTTTCCTTTCCATTATTACAGTTCATAAATATACATCAATAGTTGAAAACCTAGCCTACTGGTAGTTCCTACCTCAGCTACAGCGTCATCTACGCCTACAGAAAACTGCGGAACGTTTCCTACCTGCTTGCGAATTGGGAGCTTAGTCCTGTTCATTTTGTCTATCTGTTGTCGTGTGATGAAAGAAGAAAGCAAGGGTAAGCAACAAGCCCACCAAAATAATATGTATAATGATTAACAATATATGAGCATTCCCATCATAATACTCATGAAAGTCTTGGTCAAGCAGATATGAACCAAGATTAATATCTTAACGCGACCAAGTCGCAAAATATTCAGTATATATGTATATATACTTTTAAAAAATTTGGAAATCCTCTTCCATGCCTAATATACACAGAGTTCCATTCTATAACTGTATAAAAATATTGTTGCAAGGTGATCTCATATATCTAACCTTGTCTCAACGTTTTTCTGAAAATCTTGTCATGCATAAGATAATCATTTACTAGATATAAGTTGAAAAGATGAAGTTACTTGATACTCCAATATACTTTATATCTTTTCCCGAATACGACTTGAACTACCACCGTTCAAGGTATAATCAGTTTCTAAAAGTTCATTACATAGATGAGACTACTAGATAAGACTTGAGTATGCTCAATCTTTGAATTATCATTTGAAAGAAATGAAGTTACGAGATACTTCATTAAGTCCCGATATATATACCCATATATATATCTCTCTTACATTTCCTGAGAACCTCTGTCATGTAAAGTATGAACAGAGTTGTAATATCCACTGAATTTGGAAAGAAAGAGAATTTTGGCATAAACCTGATATCTTGCTGATCAGGAAAAGATACCAATAAGTAACATTTTCTACTAGTAGATGGATGAATCCCTGACCGATCATCACCCTGGCCGCATTAAGACCTCGTGCTGGACCGCCACCCGGCCTCTTACGCGTTGAAGGACTTCCACCCAGCCACTTACACTTTGATAGACCGTACCCCGGCCTGTCGCTTATGCCAACTCAATTAGATGGACTTACTTCCCGAACTTTGGGCAAGTAATCAAATTCATTTATCAAAACAGCAACCTCGTTGCGAACATAAAATACACCACAGAGCCGGATCCCTCAGATTTTTAAGCGAGTATTTAAATCCCCTTCGAAAGGAAGATCTTAAATTTGAAAACGAATTTTGGGATCCGCTCTAACTTTTAATATCATTTTGAAGACTCAGAAACATTTTAAAGAATATTTAGATTAATGATGATTTAATAAAATAAATCAATCCCGATATATTATGAAATATCTGAATATTATTATTTAAATAATATTCCCATAAGGATAATCTTTATAAAAATATTTGAAGTAGAAGTTTTAAAACTCATACTTGAAATGAATTATAAATAACAAAAGATATACTTATACGAAAGTACGATCTTTATTTAAATAATCAAAAATAAGTTTAATTATTATTCAAAACTATTGAATATACCTTATCCGATGAGTAGTTATAGAAAACTATATATATATATAAATATATATATATATATATATATATATATATATATATATATATATTATACTCAGGAACATCGACTCCCGGTTTAGAAAATGTTCACCTTTGGGTCCCCTATACTAAGGGTATACGCAACTACTGCTTATCTCTAGCATAGGTATTAGGCAACTTATAAGAATTTGAATTGATAATAGAATATCAAGATTACGAAACAGGCATGCATATAAATATCATATCACATGCTCCAATATATCGCAAGACTTTGCTAATAATAACCATGCACTTATCTCAAGATAATGCATCAATATATTACATCACAGAAACAGTATAACGGGTAGAAAACTTGCCTGAGCGACTGGGGGTGGTAAAAGGCCAGGAATGAGTCTGATAACCTATAAATAACATATAAGTTGGAATTAAACCACGGTTGCTTAAGAAACTAGATTTAACCAATTAGACTCTAACGTTCGTTTTTGCGCTTAACGATTCACATAAGTCGGTCGAGTACCCTCGGCTCCACTATTTTTAATAAATTAACCGTTACGAATTTTAAGGCGACTCTTTCGTGAATACTCTACCAACTGACATATTAACCTTACATAATTATTTCATACTCCAAGTAGTCATTTAAGGACCTTAACCAAGATTTCAAAGTAAGGCGAGGGGAAATGGTTCGTTCGCGAAACGCCGTTACTTAAAATAGTCGTTTCTCCTAAACCGTACATCGGATTTAAGCGAAACACATATCAAAATGAAGCTTATGACATAATCTAGCTAAACATGGCAAGGTCACAGATTCAATAGTTAGCTCTCTGTCCCGAACACTAAGAACAAGCAGTTGTATGAAATTGGGCATTACGACAGCTATATTTACGCGATTTCCCAAAATTTTACCAAATCAATTCAACACCAAACTATCATCAATCAATCCCAATACAACTATATGACAATATCACTCATCAACCACTTTAAACCATTTAAACTAAGCCCAAATCATACCATGAATCACCAAGAACAACTAGTGCTACTCTTAACTCCCAAAATCAACAAAAGCACTTAACAACTAAGATCTCAACATGACAAAACAACTACTACACTTAATCTATCATTTCATCATCATAATCATTTATACCAAACAACTTAATACTAAGATCATGAAGAGTTATACCTTTCTTGAAACTTTTAATCAATGAAAGATCCTTGGAATGCCCATGGAAGCCTTGATCTATCCTTAAACCATCTTGATCTTACAAATAAAATCTAGAAATCAAAATTTATTCTTCAAGTTACTATTCATCATCTTCTTTAATGATTTAATTAGACAAGCTAGGGATGGAGTTTGGCTCTCAAACTTAAACCAAGTATTCACCAACATGTAAGGAAGCTTTAGTAATTATCTTGAGAATTTAGAGCTTGAAGAAGTATGGTTTTGTTTTCTTTAGAAATGGGCCGAGAGCTTTCATGGATGGGGAGAGAAAAAGATTGCTTGTATTGACTTATTTTGTGGTGTAAATGGAATGGTAGGTGGATATTTGTTTGGCTAACTCTTGATTAGTTAGTGGAAAGTGATGTAAGCAAGCCTATGTCACCATGCTTGCATCACTCTTGCCACTTGTCCTCTTCTTATGGTGAAAGCTTTTCATTAAGCTTAATCCTTGTTAATTAGGTGCTTTAATACTTGTATTATCCTTGCTAATCCCCTAGCTACTTTCCCAAGTTTGATCCTTAGTCGTTTAATTGCTTTACGACTCGTTTATCGTTTGAGGGATCATACCCGAGATCTTATTACTTGGGTTCCCTTAAACCTTTCTCAATATTTTATATTTTTTACGATCCTCTCTTATAATCCTTGAATTTAAATCATTTTAATCATGTTACATTATACTCAATTCTTTCGGTATCTGGTGGATTTTCGGAAAAAATCAAAGTGTTCGAATTTGGATTCTGACGATCTTTACATATACTCATTTACTTTATGGAATACTAATACGTTCTTAGAATTTCCATAACAGTACTCCTATATATCGTGGTCTGATAATTTTTCTTAATCAGCATTGTCATCAAAAGTTACTATTCATCCTGGTTTCAAAAATTTCCAAAAATTTTAGGGTTATTACACCGTTGCTCTAACGGAAGAGTGCAGTGCTGTGCTGCAACAAAAATTACCTCTAAAGCTTAAAGATCCAGGTAGCTTCACCATTCCTTGCACTATTGGCAAGTTGTCATTCGACAAGTGCCTTTGCAATTTGGGAGCAAGCATCAATCTATTACCATTATCTATCTTCAAAAAGCTGAATTTTCCTGATCCAAAGTCCACCTACATATCTCTACAATTGGCTTATCGTTCTATTACATACCCACGAGGCATCATGGAGGACGTGTTAGTAAAGGTGGATAAGCTCATCTTTCCTGCAGACTTTGTCATTCTGGATTTCGAGGAAGATAAGAAGATTCCCATAATCTTAGGAAAACCTTTCTTGGCTACAGGCCGTACCTTGATAGATGTACAAAAAGGTGAACTTACTATCCAGGTGCAAGATCATGATGTAACATTCAATGTATTCAATACAATGAAATTCCCTACAGAAGATGAGGAGTGCTTCAAGGTGGATTTGATTGATTCTGCAGTAACTTCATAATTTGATCATGTGCTAAGGTCTGATGCCTTAGAAAAAGCCTTATTAGGGGAATTTGACAGTGAAGATGAGGAAGACAATGAGCAACTACAATATCTAAATGCTTCTCCTTGGAAGCGAAAGCTAGACATGCCATTTGAATCTCTTGGTAATACTGATCTCAAGAATGCTGAGGGAAAGCTCAAACCATCTATTGAGGAAGCACCTATTTTGGAGCTTAAATCATTGCCTGAACACTTGAGGTATGCTTTTTTAGGTGATGCATCTACTTTGCCTATTATTATTGCATCCGACCTTTCAAGTAGTGATGAGGACAAGCTCTTGAGGATCTTGAGAGAATTCAAATCTGCCATCGGATGGACTATAGCAGATATAAAAGGGATCAACCCTTCGTACTGCACGCATAAAATTCTGCTAGAGGAAGGTAGCAAGCCGACTGTTGAGCAACAGTGAAGACTTAATCCTATCATAAAAGAAGTGGTGAAGAAGGAAATTCTAAAGTGGCTGGATGCAGGAATCATATATCTTATTTCTGACAGTTATTGGGTGAGCCCCGTGCAATGTGTACCTAAGAAAGGAGGTATTACTGTGGTAGCAAATGAGAAGAACGAGCCCATCCCCACTCGAACAGTCACAGGATGGAGGGTAAAGTTGAATAAAGCCACGAGGAAGGATCACTTCCCTCTTCCATTTATTGATCAGGTGCTTGACAGGTTGGCTGGTCATGAGTATTATTATCTTCTGGATGGCTATTCAGGTTACAATCAGATTTGCATTGCATCAGAAGATCAAGCAAAGACTACTTTCACTTGTCCATTTCGTATGTTTACTTTTCGCAGAGTTTCTTTTGGCTTATGTGGTGCACCTGCCACTTTTCAGAGATGCATGATGGCTATATTCTCTGATATGATTGGAAATAGTGTCGAAGTGTTCATGGACGACTTCTCCGTCTTTGGACATTCATTTGATGAATATTTGAATAATCTCCGTTCGGTACTCAAAAGGTGTGGAAACTAATTTGGTGCTCAATTGAGAAAAATGTCACTTCATGGTGCAACAAGGCATCATTCTTGGGCATAAGGTCTCTAGCAAGGGCCTTGAGGTGGATAAAGCCAAGGTGGGAGTCATTAAAAATCTTCCACCATCTATATCTGTGAAAGGAATCCGTAGTTTTCTTGATCATGCGGGTTTTTATCGGCGTTTCATCAAGGACTTCTCTAAATTATCAAAGTCGTTGTGCAACTTACTCGAGAAAGATGTGCCATTCAAATTTGATGATGAATGCTTGGCAGCATTCGAGACTCTCAAGAAGAGTTTAATAACTGCACCAGTTATTACGGCACCTAATTGGACAGAACCTTTTGAAATGATGTGCTATGCAAGTGATTATGCAGTGGGAGCAGTTCTTGGGCAGCGGAAGAACAATATCTTCCATGTGGTATACTATGCTAGTAAGACGCTAAATGGAGCTCAAATGAACTACACCACTACTGAGAAGGAGCTCTGGGCTATAGTTTTTGGTTTCGAAAAATTTTGATCTTATCTACTTAGGACAAAGGTGACAGTATTCACTGATCACGCTGCAATTCGCTATCTGGTCTCAAAGAAGGATTCGAAGCCTAGACTTATTCGTTGGGTGCTCTTGCTACATGAATTTGAGTTAGAGATCAAGGATCGAAAAGGTACTAAAAATCAAGTAGCTGACCATCTCTCTAGATTGGAGAATCCCGATTCTACTTTTCATAATAAGACATTGATCAACGAATCTTTTCCAGATGAGCAGTTGTTCGCAGTTCAAGAGGAAGAACCATGGTTCGCAGACATTGTGAACTATCTTGTCAGCAATATAATGCCTCATAATATGAATGCGGCTCAAAAGAAGTTTCTGCATGAGGTGAAGTAGTACATGGGGATGAACCATATTTGTTTAGACAAGGAGCTGACCAGATCATCAGGAGATGTATCCCATTCTGTGAGATGGACGGGATATTACGAGACTGTCATTCCACAGTTTATGGTGGATATTATGGTGGTGAAAAGACATCAGCTCGTATTCTTCAAGCAGGTTTTTTCAGGTCTACATTGTTTAAGGATGCACATCAGTTCGTTTTAAGGTGTGATCGTTGCCAAAGAGTTGGGAATCTTACTAGAAAGGATGAGATGCCTTTAAATGTGATGCTTGAAGTTGAGGTCTTCGATGTTTGGGGAATCGATTTTATGGGACCATTTATCTCGTCCTACAATAATCAATACATCTTGCTGGCAGTCGATTATGTCTCGAAATGGGTAGAAGTCAAGGCTCTACCAACGAATGATGCAAGGGTAGTGTTGAGTTTTCTTCATAAGCAGATATTCACAAGGTTTGGAATGCCACGAGTTATCATAAGTGATAAGGGGTCGAATTTCTGCAATCGTAAGTTCACATCTATGATGCAGCGCTACAATGTGAATCATCGCATTGCTACTGCCTATCATCCGCAAACTAATGGTCAAGCTGAATTGACTAATAGAAAGATCAAGCGCATTATAGAGAAAGTTGTTTGTCCATCAAGGAAAGATTGGTCTTTGAAGCTCGATGAAGCTGTTTGGACTTATAGAACAACATACAAGACTCCACTTGGGATGTCCTAAGTTATTTATATCGGGGCAACAAGTTCTTCTATTCAACTCTCGTCTCCGACTTTTTCCTGGAAAGTTCAAATCAAGGTGGTCTGGACCATTTATCATCAAAACTGTGTTTCCACATGTATTGTATTTATTGTACAATACATGCATGTACATAAGAAGACTAAGTCACTCTGAAAACCCTAAGAATTAGTTATATGATAATCTTATTGTGTTTTGTATTTGTATTTCTTGAATCTGTAAAATTTTTAAGGGGATTAGAATGGAGGATTTTTCTATGAATAATCATCAAGCTAAGGAATAAAATCTGGAAGAAGATCAATCCTGATCATGCCTCGGAGAAAAGTGTAGAAACTTGGAATTGAATAATGTGTTCTTGGAAAAATGTTTTAAGTCATATATCCACAAGTCATCGATCAAAAAGTATTGAGATGTAGGTCAAGAAGTCAAAAATGACTTGTATAGAAGTCCAAAGAAATATCGACAAGCCAATCTGCTTGTAGAGAAGTGAAGATATCGACAAGTCAAAAAGTCCATGTAGAGAACTGAAGATATCTACAAGTCAAAATTTACTTGTAGAAAATTGGAGATATCGACAAGTCAAAAGCCTATGTAGAGAACTGGAGATATCTACAAGTCAATCTACTTATAGAGAATTGGAGATATCTACAAGTCAATCTACTTGTAGAGAACTGGAGATCTCGACAAGTCTTAGTACTTAAAGAGAAGTAGAGATATCGATAAGTCATTCTATATATCGACATGTGACGTCTCTATACAGTAAAATATATCTTGATAACAGTCTCAAAATTCAGAATATAGACAACTCAAAGATCCAAGATTACAGCAAATAAAAATTTCTATCATTGAATTGGAAAGCCTACAAATGTAGCTTGAAGAATGTAAGATTAAGGGTCAAGATTAACTGGCAAAAGAGGGTCTCAGACCTGTTAGATTGTATGAAGATTTGCGGCACTAATTATGGAAATAGACAAATAGACTTTAGAATATGGTTTGGTCCATTTTAGTGTAATTTTTTTTAAGTTGTGCATGTTGTTCTATAAAACATCTCACGGGTCATTTGTTTAGATGTAACAAAACAGATATAGAAATCTTGTATTCTCTTAAGAGAAGTAGTCGAGTTCTTATTATTCAAGAACACATATTTGTAGCACAACAAATTTGATTTAATATAAATCAAGTAAGTTTTGATAAATTACTTGTGTTTTTTTATTCAATAATTTATCACTACAAATTAATATCTAGTTGTTCAGTTCCAAAAGCCAAAAACACTATCTGATAATCAAGAAAATACATTCACCCCCTGTGTTGCACTCCATACTAACATTCGCCTTTAATAATATTAGAGAGATATATAGTATGGATATTTATGGTTTTAATAAAAAATTTGTTAATGCCATCAATACTTTTTATTCACTGTTGCTCATCATTTATGTTCATGTTATAGTTTCTTCTACGGATTTTTGCTCCTTTAGGAAAGGGGACCATAATCGTACATGAGTTTTTTCTAGACAAAATCGACATACAGATGATCTTTTAAAGCCTAATTGTAGCATGAACCCTAAGTGTGGAATGAACCATGAGCAGGCTAAGTTTAGTAAAATGGAACTTTTACTTCACCGAATTGCCCAGAATCTGGAAATACATGCATACTTAAAATGATAAGGTTTAGAAACATGATAACCTTAATATAGTTTGAAGTCTGTTGAAACAGGTCATGCATGATCATGTAATGCATCATGAATTAAGATACAACCATTTAGTATATCTAACAAACTATTATTCCACTCCACCTAGGAAAGAATATTAATAAGAAATTTAGGACATTCAACTTTAGAGTTCTCATTCATGAGAACTCATGTCGTGAATAATCTGGTCATATAACCGAACAATTTGCAATTGAACTGTAATGAACAAAAGGTTTGTAGCCTTATAAAAAGAGTTATGTTTGGATTTCCTCCATTGTATAATTTGATATCGATGAGAACTTTAGATTGGAGGGCACAATGTTGGGAGATCTTATCTTGTTATATTTCACCCTCAATAATGTATTCAAGCTATTATCAAAGTACTGCTTTAATCGGATAAGGTTGAACTATTCATATAATGACTACCATAGTAATTGTCAACGTTGCATGATAATTTGATACCCTAGTCACTTGTGAGTGATTGCCTGAGTAATGTTCACATCTAAATTTAACATATAAGATTCTGATATAGTAGTTTTGTACTTTTAAAGTACTTAATATAGTTTGAAAAACACTACATACATCGATCCTTTAGTATCTTAAAATGACATTATGAAAATTTCAACTAAAGCCAGATGGTGAGGAAAATGTAACCTCATTCATTGGAGAATTTATAATCATATTATATTGACTTAAAAAATACTACGACTTAAAAGCTCAAACATGATATAATGATTTGGAAGAACAAGAACCATGATTTGGAATTTGATAATGCGTAAACTAATAGTTTTCATTCAAGATTAAATATGTTTAAACACAAAGATCTAAAATTGATTATTGGTGTTTAATAAGCACAAATAGCACACAAAGAACAAATCAAGACCTCAATTAGAGCAGATAATTCAAGCTTTCAATTATATAATAACTTGCATCTGGTAACAATGATAGTGTCAGATTTTTGCTACTTAAATTGTACTTTTGTAATGTGTAATCGAGGTACTCTATTTATAATTTCAAGCATAGATTATATAATTAAGCAAATGAAGGCCTATAATTTGTTCTAGTGGGCTATATCAATCACTAAGCTATATTGGAATTGCACATAACAACATAAACGACTTGTAAACTAATAAAAAAATCCACAAAAAAATATATATCCAATCAACCCTAATAAAACACCCATTCCTCAAAACCCCTATTAAACTATGAAAACAAAAATAAAAAATGAACAAAAAACATAAAAAGAAATTTATAACGTACCATGGATAAGAGATTGATGGTAAGTAAGAAGGAGAGTCTCAAACGGAGAAAGTCTCTCAAGAGACTCTCAGGATGAATGGTTCTATTTAAGTGAGTTGGTTTTGTGTACTGTTTTTGGACGTGTGATTATATTTGAGTAGGTTTTGTTTTCTTATTATTTATATGTAATATTATTTATTTAGTTAACATAATTTATTATTTTAAATATTTAAAAATAGAGGATAACCAAACCAACCAAATATAATGATACCAAATTATACCCCATTTCGGTTAATATATTCTAGATATATAAGATATGTAGGCCATCTGCAAATCTTGGACACTCATTTTCTCTACTAAACACATGGTAAAACTCTCGTGAGACAGTTTCTGGGCACTCCCATAGCTGAGTACGAAGTACGAAGTACTCCGCCACCACGCTCGGAATCCTTGCAAATAAAGTCCAAACGCAGCCACAAACACCTCCCAGTTCTGACAGATTAGGCCTATTTAGCTTTTATGATAGACCCGCTTTCCGGCCTAAATCTCCGTGATTCTTCCGTTATTCCAGCAACATACTCAGCGAATGTTGTACCGAATTACTCTCAAAACAGGAACTAATAAATAAAATACCAATATCTATGAGTCGGAGATATAACTCGTTATTTTGGATATTAGACGAAAATGACCAATTTACAGTCCGTAGTCGATATAATTAGATGCAAGGTGAATGTCATACAGTGAACTCCAATTTCTAAAAGCGCTTGTGGTCGCTAAAATGCCATAGAAGGTGATTAACTTTATATGAAGGGTCTATCAAGGTATTTGTTAGATTTAATTAATTATATCAGTATTTAAACTATCCGAGTTTGCTATCAGTACTTGTGATATCATAGTTTGACAAAGGATGACGTCACCATCATTTGTCATCAGTATTTATTGATAAGTATTGTCATCAGCATTTGTTCATATCAGTATTTGTCAAGATGAAAATCAAGTGATGTCACAGGAGGATATATGTGCAAAATTATGTCGGTGTAGGAATTTACTTATTTATAGTAATCAATAGTTGGATATGTATTAGGATTCCTTAGTCATGTATACCATATCAACTAGATTGATTGTATAACTGTGTAGTATAGAAGCACATATTAGATTAACACTTTATGTGTCGATTATTGTTCTATAATTATGTATAATCTAGCATCTCTCAAGGATATATGTTAATCCTTTGAGAGAGTTTTGTAAACATCTTTTATTCATTATTATAAAGATTGTTCTTCATATTTGAGTTTCAATTCGATTTTTTTGTGAATACTGTATTCATCCCCCTCTACAATACACTTAAAGGCCTAACAATTGGTATCAGAGTTTGCTATTGATATATACACAGTTTAAGATCCAGAAAACAATCAACAATTGTAGACAAAGAAACTTACCAAATACAACCATCGCTAGTCATAAATCACATCAATAACAACATGAGCAGATATGAAGCCATTAGAGTTCCAATCTTGAAAGTTAATGAATATCCAATCAGAAAAGTTATGATGGCTATATGTATAGAGGCTACAAATCCTGAATATCTCAACAGGATTTATAATGGTCCACAAATTCCCAAAAAATTGATGTTGCAGATCCTGGTGTGGCTGAAAAAATGGTTGATAAAGAGAAGAAGGACTACACTGCTAAAGATCTAGCTTCTATCATAAAAGATGTTATTGTCAAACATCTTTTGCATAGCAGTTTGGATAGTGTTTTGTCCAATAAGGCATTGGATGTAAAATAGTAAAGGAGATATTGGAAACTTTGAAGGTTATGTGTCAAGGTATTACTGCTATCAAGAAAAACAGTAAAACTATACTCACACTGGAGTATGAGCAGTTTGACTCAAAAGCTGATGGGTCACTTACTAAAATCTATGATAGATTTCAGAAGTTGCTGAATGATGTGTCACTTGTCGATAAAGGATATGACCCAGAAGATCCAAATCCGAAGTTTCTTCTTTTACTTCCTGAAAAATGCTATTTGAAGGTCATGTCTATTAGAGACAATTATGATCTTAAAGATACGTCTCTGGATGATCTATGGAATGCTCAAGACTCATGAACTTTAGATGGATCAAAGGAGCAAGAGGTTAGGGTCAAGGACCAAACAAGTTGCACTCAGGGTTGAATAGAAACCAAGAGCAAAGTCTATGAGAAAGAGTCACTCAAAATAAAAGGTTATGATTGCAAAGTATGATACTGAGTCATCAAATACTAATGATAACTCAAACTATGATATCTCAATAGAATCTGAAAGTAATCATGGTGATGATTAGAAGATCTTACAGATGGTTGTTTTGATTGTGAAAAGCTTCAAGAAGATGGCTTATAAGGAATTCAAGAAAAGAAAGAGGTTTTCCAGAAGAGGCTCCAGTTCTTCAAACTTTGATAAAAAGAACTAGAAAAAAATATGATGAAAAGGAGTCCAAGTCTGGAAAGATTGACAAGTCCAAGATCAAGTGTTACAACTGTGATAGAGTTGGGCATTTTAAAGCTGACTTTAAAAATCGAAAAGCTGAAAAGAAGTTAGCCTTGATCAGAAAGAAGAAAAACTGAGATGATACATCAGAATCTGATGAGGGTGTAAACTATGCTCTCATGGAAAATGCTATAACGACTCATGTATTTTTGAATTATTTAAATATGTGATTATGGAATGTATTAATTAAATAAAATATGTGTCTTGGTTTTGGCAGCAGTGTGTTGATATATACTATTTGTCTGTGATTTACTGGTGTAAAGGATTGGAATGTGTAGTTAAACATTTAGTTATATTGTTCTGTTTTATTTTTAAAGGTGATTTTAGTACAGTTTTAAATTCATAAATATTTGGACTGTCTCTAAAATTAGTTTTATGGTTCTATAATTACAATAGTTATTTTTGGGGTTTTATAAAATTTAGAAATCAATATTTTATTAATTATTTATCTTTAAATGATTTTCTGATTGTGTTTATGAGTAAAAACCATCTTTAATTCTAGAATTATTTAAAAATCAAAAAATTCATATTTTACTAAGTTTATAATATTCTGAGAATTTTGAAATTATTTTGGAAATTTTCGGGATTAATTTCACCCGCGCGTTGTTTCGTTTAATTGATTAAAGCGGGTATAAATCGTGTTTCAGAAATTATTTTAAGAATTACAAAATTTATGTTTTTATAAACTCCCGGATATTTGTAATATTTCAAGACTATTTTCGTGATTTTATGGATTTATTAAAAGTGCAGCCCGGTTCGCTAATTTTTGACTGCGTGTATGTCGCGCGTTTCAGAAATGTTTTAAAAATTATGAGGATTTTATTTTATTAACGTTTAATTATTTCGGGAATTTCTCGGTGTATTTTTGAGTGCACCTCGATTCGTTAATTGAGGAAAACGAGTCAAAAATTCAATATCAAGATTACCAGAACACGTGTTTGATTTATACTGAATTGTAATACGCGTGGCAGCGATTGGAAATTTTTGTTGATAAAATTAAAAAACGCGATATCACCGCCTTCTCTCCCTGCTCAGTCCCGCAGGTCTCTCTCTCTTCCATGTCGATTATCTCTCTCCTCACTCCTCTCTCTCGTTTTACAAATTCACTCATTTCTTTTCTTTTCCCCTCTCCCTCCTTCTCCGTGCTTCTCTCGGATTCAGGTGAGTTTCGGCCGCCTCTTTTCTTTTTCTTTCGGCCGCCGTTGTTCCGGTTGTGGCTTCGATGTAATCCTGCGTTGCTGTATACGTACATCCCTGTGTGTATCATGTGCGTTATTGTGTGTGTTGCGTGTGTGTATTATTGTCCATGCTGTGTGGGTGTGAGTTATGTATGTGCGATTGTGATGTGAGTGGTGGCGCGTACGCGCGTGGCTGCTGTAGTGTTTTTTCAGTTGGTTGGTCGCCGTGTTATTGTCTTAGTTATTTGTTTATTAACTGGGAACTTTTATATATTTTTATGTAGGAAATTGATTGAATATATTCGTCATATAATAAAAATGATTTATGTGCGAGAAATTATAAAGGCTAATCGGTGGAATTCGCGTTGGAAACCCGAAGCAACGGGTAACCGCAAATTTTACCGCCGTCGGCGATGAGCCTCGGCGAGCCGACGGTGGACGGTGATGAATTTATTATGAGTCCTAATTTTTATAAAATAAATAAAATGAGTCATGTAATTAGTTTTGTATGGGAATGGTTGTGGAATTGTGAAAATTGGATTGTAGTTGGTTTGGATCTTGTTGTGATTAATTTGACGTCGATGATATGTCGACGGGTAGTCCGATAAACAAAGGGAACGCTGTCCCATTTCCGGGAAATCGAACTACAAAAATACGGGAGCTTATCCGAGGATTATCGGGACGTCGAGCGAATATAAGTAAATACATATACGTATGTTTTATGCAAAACCTGATTGTATGTTATAGTGAAACATTTTTCCAAAACCAATAACCCTAATTTCATACAATGACGAGTATACGTATTTTCTGAAAAGGAACACCGAATTGATTTTGAGGACGTGAACCCTAACTGATGCCTGTATTGCAATAATGTATGTATTACGAGTTGGGTTTAAATATCGTTGGGTAGAATTGGTATCGAGGATATGTCAAGCATACCTAGACGTCTAACATAGGGTGTTTCGACCCTGTAGGTTATAATCGGGAACCTGAAAGTGCACGATGGACTAGAGATGACCTAGTAGTCAGTCGACGAGCTCAATAGAGTTTCAACAGAAAAGCTTGAGTATCAAAGTCGAATCCAATGGGATCTAGTGATTGGACGTTAAAGCCCGAGCGACAGAGTCGGCTCAGAATTAATCAGTAATAGTTGTAAAGCCCTGTAAGGCAAGTACTTCTGAACTTTTCTTCAAGATATATTGCAAATATTTTTGAACTGTTTCATAACATGTCGCTAATATTCAAAATAAATTCTGTTTTAATATTGCAAGTGCTTTAAACTATTTAATCTTGAATCCTGATTTTCTTGATCTTGAGCCATAAGCCTTATTCTTTGTAAACCATCCTTTGTTGATTTTCAATTACCAAACCTCCAAAATATGATACTACTCCCCAAATGTATAACTACCAAACACATTAAACACTGGAACAAAATTATTTGAAAACACAGAAACGTTTATACTCCAACCATTCTTTATAACATCAAAGAACTATACCTTGAAAAATCATTATTTGTATAATACCTGATCCTTTACGGACTGAAAACAGTTTCTTATACATACCTTGATATACTCTTGTGATATCCATGAGTTTCCTTACATTTTATTCAAGTGTTTAATCATCATTGATTATGATCTTGTTGTATCGAATTATATTGTTTATCATATCGAACTGCTTTAGAATTGGATAGTTTTTTTATGTATGGACCAGATTCGTGGTCAGACCATATCAATGGTCAAGTTAGGCCAATGTGTGCCTTGGATCCAGTAGTTAGAGCAGTGCTGTGTGCTTTGCTCGGGGTTAGTGCGTGACTGATCAGCAGCCTAACCTTGGTTTTAAAAACTTAAAATGAATATCCAGTTCTATTGATTATTTAGCAATAAACTTGATTCCTCTGAATCATCTCGTTTGATCATTGATTAACCTCAATTATTGTCATTGTGACTTACTGAGCTAGTTAGCTCACTCTTGCGAATCTTTTTAAGTATTCTACAGTGAAGAAGGATACGGTTGATAGCGAGGTTTCCCAGTTCAATGTACGAGCTAGGATTCCAGATTGAGTTGGATCGAGCTAGCAGGAGCTTATGGCGGTAGTGAGATAGTAAGATTGTAAGAATAATTTTATTATCAATTGTAAGTTAAATTAGTTAGGATTTGGTACGTTGTAATAAAAGTTAAGGTTGTGGCTTGTTTTCATACTTTAACCTATTGCGATCCGTGGTTATGTAAAGCAGGGTCATTGCAAATAATATTTTTTATACAGGTTTATATATTTTGTATGTATTGTGGACCCCAAACTTCTGACCCGGGTTTGGAGGGCGCCACAGGTTGGTATCCGAGCTACAGGTTATAAGTCACTGAAACAAGCCTAGATTGTCGGGATTGGGTAGAGGGTTAGGATTAGGAAATAGAAAGATAAGACGTCGTGAGGTTGAGTGCGACTGAATAGTAGGTTTTCAGTACGATTCGTGTTGCGATTCGAAATTCATAGCTCACGATGGGATTTCTTGACAACGACAATGGTAGATCCGGATTTCCCTGTACCATCCGATCGTTTGGAGCTTTCCGTTCAAGGACCGTCATCTTCTCTCATATTTGATTTACACCTTGTTCCTCCATCAGTATTAACGGTACTACTTTCTGTTATGACAGTCGCATCTCTTCAAGCTATTCTACGCTATTCTACCACCTCTTGATATGAGACTACCTATTTAAGGACCTCCATCTGTTTATTTTTGTTTTACTGGACATTCGGTTGTGAGTGTATCTCTTTAGTTTACCCTGCATCATGTTCCATACCCTCGGTTTAAAACTTGTCCTATAAAGCAACAGTACCTACGAGGATGGATTCGGGAGTTACAGTAATTGGTGAGTACATGAGATATTAATAAAGGTGAGAAGAAGTTTAGAAAGAAGATTCTAGTGTTCCGGAGGATAGCTTTTACCAGATTAATAAAAGTCATTAGTGACCAGGCCACCCGTGATTAGTTGTGGAATGGATTAGATGAATTATGAAAAAGTTAGAGAGAAAAGTATAAATCTGGAATATTTATAGAATTAAATGATGGTGCTATGATAAATGTGATATATAAAGTAGTGATATGATGTGATTTGAGCAAATTTTGGTTCTATGGAATAGACTCGTTGACTATTGGATAGTCTGTTCCACTTAACGATTGCAAAGTTGATGATGGAAGTATTACCAGTATGGGAGCTTTGATGTGAAGCTACGGATAAGCTAACATGCAGTGATAACTGAAGTTTTCGTCGATTAAGGAAGGCAAATGGACCCAATAAAGGAGAAAAGGTAGACTGAGGTGAATGGACCTTTATGTGATTGTTTCTTTAATTTGGTACCTTGTTATAGGTCGGAAGGACAACAACCAACTCATATAGTAAGGACGACCAGAATTGTGATTTTTAAAATTTTTAGCAAGTTTTCGAAAAAGATTTTTTTTTTACAAAATTTCTAAAAGCCTTTTGGAATAAAACAAGTTTTAAACCTTGGTTGTCAAGTTACTACTTGAGTTTCTTGTTTGTTAAAAGACCCGGATTGCCTGGAAGGATATTTATTTCAGACTTAGTATTGTTAATTTAGAGAACCAAGTAATCCGTGATTATGAAGAAGCTGATTATTCCTAACGGTAAGGTGCGAATATGGTTTGACAAGAGTAATAACAGAATCTGCGTATGGAATAATCATTCATCCAACTGCAAAGACCATTATAGTTTAAAGAATTCATTGATTAACAGAAGCCTGGGTATGACCGGAGAAGATTGAGAAGATTTCCAGACTTTTCTAAAAAGAAGAATATTATTAATAAAAGGATCGTTATGTTGAATGATTCATGGTTATTCTAAATTGAAAAGAGGCAACTCGAGGTTATCTGGTAAGGACGCCATTATGATTAAATTGTTAAAGTATTATACGTGTAGGTGCGATGTTTAAGACGCAAGACGTGACAAGTAAGAATTTACCATAATGCTTAATTTGCGAAGGCATTTCAACGCACTTTCTAAAGTTGTTATATGGAACAATGGGAATATGATTGAACAAGCTCGAAAAATGAATACAAGTGAAATGTGGATGGTGACCAATGGTGTCGTTCTTGTCTTCAACAGCGTATATTCCTTTTTAATTCTTAAAAATATATGAACTTCTTTTCTTAATAAACTCCTTAGGATGATATCAAAAAGGAGGGTATTGCATTCCTTTCAAATTTAATTGTTTTCCTCAAGTTTTGCTTTCTGATTGGGACAAACAGTGTTATGGTAAGACACTTTGTCAGAATGACGAAGAGTCGGGTGGGACGCCACCTAATCATGTGTTGTATGCCATATGGTATGAAAGACTGGCCATCTAAAGTACCAATGTGGTTGTCTTATTCATATCCAAATCCTTGTTTCTTCTTTCTTTTCAACTCTAATTTTTGTTGAATTGTAAATCCTTCTAGTTGTTTCGTTGTACTGTCGTTCTTTGCAAGAGTTTCTCTAACAGAAATCAACGTATTATGGACCAAGCGAGCAAAGTTCCATCTACCTTTCATGCATGGAAAGCAAACAAGGGCATATGACGAGAATTGCAAATCACCAGCCCCAGTCAGGGATGCACTAAGAGTCAAGGGAATCTACTCCAATGAGGAATACGTCTCGAAGAACGAGAAATTGGGATTTTCCTGTGAAATATGTTATTCAGAATACGGATGTGGTGATGTAAATGATTATCGTGGATACTTTATGCGTTAAAGTATTGAAAGATGTGAGAGAACTTGATTGTTTAGTTCCCAAGGTTTTGTTGATAAGATGAATTACCCTGTTGAATTGATAAGATTGTGATTAAAGGACTAGCAAGTCAAGAACGTGTAGTCATTAAATAAGTGAGTACCAATGGTGGGATTGAGATTCCTGGCAATAAGTTTGTGAGGATTTGATATTATTTAAGAAAGGAGAATTTGACGTTACTCTATGGAATGGATTAATTATTTAAGCGTGATGCCTAGACAGATCGTCATGAGGGAAGATAGTTCTGAAGACGCCAAATGAGAATGTGACAAGGTTCAGAAGATGAAGGAAGGTAACGAATTTGTTAACGATGATTTAAGCCAAGAAGTTACGGTGATCAAAAGGTAAGCACCATGGTGATTATGAATAGAAGTCTGGAGTAAACAGAATTTGAAGGTTTTATAGTAATTAATGAATTTCAAGATATGTTTCCAAACGAATTACCAACATTTTCTCCAAATAGAGAAATTGAGTTCGTGATTGATTTAGCATCTAAAATGTAACAAGCATCCAAGGCCCTACACAGAATAGCGCTAGTCAAAATGAAGGAGTTAGCAAAGTAGAGGCAAGAAATGCTAGAAGAAGAAGTGATTAGATCTAGTGTACCCCATAAGGTGCACCGGTATTAAGTGTTAATAAGAAAGATGAAAGTGTGAGATTATGCGTCGACTAGCAAAAGCTCAACAAGTTTACTATCAAGAGCAAGTATATGTTACCTCGACCCAATAATTTGTTTGATCAAACGAAAGAAGCAAAGTACTTTTATAAGATAGATTTAAGACTTGGTATTTCATCAATTGAAGATTGAACCTATTGATATATCAAAGATAATTTTCAGAACTAAGTACTGCTCTCGTATTATCATTTGGATTAACCAATATACCAGTAATATTTGAACCGGATGGACAGAACCTTTAAGGAATATCTGGATAAGCTATAGTCGTGATACTTAAAGTCAACGGAGGACCATACAAAGCATTTAATGATAACTGGGAAGTTAGAGAAGAAAGAAGTTGTATGAAATATAGCTCTGAGCATAAATAGTCAATGTGGAGAAGATCAAAAGAGATTCAGCAGAAATTAAAGTTACTATGAATGAAAAGAGACAAGAAACACCAACAAAAGTAAGAAGTTTTATCATGGGCCAGTTACTATCGGAAATTTGTGCAAGATTTCTTGAAAGTTGCAATATCTTGGACGAAGCTAACCAGAAGAATTAACTATAGAATTCTAGAAGTTAGAATTGGAAGTTAAAGTTCATAATTCAAAAGGAACAAGGATGGATAGTATGACCTTTCAGTTGAAGTTTTGAAGGGAAAGATAAAATGTCAAGAGAAGATAATGGATCATGATGTTAGTAGATGGTAAAAGGAAATTTATGCGCCCAGAAGCACGAGTACAATATTCCCAGGTTTTCTTCCAGCACTTAGATTCTACAGGTAAAAGAATTAAGAAATGAGATTCTACCGGGAATTCACGAGATAAAGTATTTAATTTATAGAAGAAATGCCAATATATACGGAAATATAAAGAAAAATAGTGATAACCAAGTATAAGAAGGAAATCTCAAAATGGAATAGGAAGTGTTGGACATGTCAAAGAATTAAGGCGAAATATGGAAGGCCTAGTTCATAATTCAGCCCCAGGGAGTGGTTTTACAAGAAGCGAATCGTGAAGCGTACCAGTGATGTTAAGGGAAAATAAGGAATAAAAGTATAAGAGTATGTACTGATTATCGGGAGTTTAACGAAACAACGAATAAGAAGAAGTGAGACCCTATAAAGAAATGATTACTTACGAGACCTAATTCAAGAAGCATGTTATATCTCGGGGATTAACTTAAGATCCGACCTGAGAACATATCAGAGATTACGATTAAAGTGAGTTAAGAGTATTGCAATCTCTGGTGATATCAGGTGAAATAACAATTGTATCAGGTAACTATAAAGAATTAAGGATCATGGTGTATAAGGAGTACTTAGATAAGCCAACTGAATTTATTGATAACATCCTCAGCTACTCAAAGAATAAGAAAGTCTGCATGGAATGCCCAAGGATTTTTCTCCAAAGATCAGAAGGAAAGCAACTATACATTGAGTCTTCAAGAATGAAATTTTGACCAAGGTTAACAAAAGTTTCTGAACTAATTCATTAACAACTACCTAAGCAAAGCCGTATAATAACAAATGCCTTATGCCGACAGAAAGGATTAGATGTAATTAAGACCACTGAGGAGTTAATAAACGAATTGGAAAGAGTGGAATCTGAAGTTCAAATACTTAAAGGTGATAATACGTGAATATATGAGATTACTTTTCAGCCTTAACTGATGGAAAAGAGTAAGAGATGTTTAAATGTTTGGAAACCAAGTTGAAAACAAGCACCGCCTATCATTCTTAAACGGAGAGTCAAAGTACGGAAGTGATTGAGGAAATGTAAGATATGTTGAGAGGTTGAGTTTTAAGGAAACACTGGAATGATCATTTATCAGCGATGTCAGCTTTGGAATACCACTTTACCAAGCTTCATGTGAACGCAAGTGTAGGTCCCTATTTTATTAAGATAAAGTGGGAGAAAGAAAGTTGTCAAATTCTAAGTTAATTCAGCACACCAAGAGCGTAGTAATATTGATTGAAGCAGCTCGGAGTAGACAAAGAAAGAAGGCTAAATGGTATCGAGAAAGAATATGAGTATAGAAATAGGACCAGTAGTGTTAGTACAAGTTTTATCTTGAAAGAGACGGGATAAGTTTGAGTAGAAGGGACAGGTTAAGTCCTAAAATTAATGAATCATTCGAGGTATTGATAAATATAGGTAAAGTTGTTCATGAGTTGATGTGACTGTCACAACAGTGTGTACATATAATGTGTTTTTCCTATCAATGTTAAAGCAATAAGTATTTGATTTGAATTAAGCGATTGGTTATGAGCCAATGGGCTCTTGTCTAAGTTTATTCTGCATATAGTGATCGATCCAAATTCTTGATCGTTAAAGGCGAGTTCTTGGAAATGAAAGTATATCCATAGTAAGTACGTTTGAAACCCTCGAGTAGAAGAGTCTACTTGGGAACTAGAGTCAGATATGCTTGACAAATATCCTCACTCGTTTAGTTAGACTAGATTCTGAGGACAGAATCTTTTTAAGGGGGGAATGATATAACGACTCGTGTATTTTTGAATTATTTAAATATGTGATTATGGAATGTATTAATTAAATAAAATATGTGTCTTGGTTTTGGCAGTAGTGTGTTGATATATACTAATTGTCTGTGATTTACTGGTGTAAAGGATTGGAATGTGTAGTTAAACATTTAGTTATATTGTTTTGTTTTATTTTTAAAGGTGATTTTAGTACATTTTTAAATCCGTAAATATTTGGACTGTCTCTAAAATTAGTTTTATAGTTCTATAATTACAATAGTAATTTTTGGGGTTTTATAAAATTTAGAAATCAATATTTTATTAATTATTTATCTTTAAATAATTTTCTGATTGTGTTTATGTGTAAAATCCATATTTAATTCCAGAATTATTCAAAAATCAAAAAATTCATATTTTATTAAGTTTATAATATTCCGAGAATTTTGAAATTATTTTGGAAATTTTTGGGATTAATTTTACCCGCGCGTTGTTTCTTTTAATTGATAAAAGCGGGTATAAATTGTGTTTCAGAAATTATTTTAAAAATTACAAAATTAATGTTTTTATAAACTCCGGGATATTTGAAACATTTCAAGACTATTTTCGTGATTTTATGAATTTGTTTAAAGTGCAGCTCGGTTCGCTAATTTTTGACTGCGTGTATGTCGCGCGTTTCAGAAATGTTTTAAAAAATTATGAGGATTTTATTTTATTAACTTTTAATTATTTCGGGAATTTTAAAAGAATTTCGGGAATTTTTCGGTGTATTTTTGAGTGCACCTCGATTCGTTAATTGAGGAAAACGAGTCAGAAATTCAGTCTCAAGATTACCAAAACACGTGTTTGATTTATACTGAATTATAATACATGTGGCAGCGATTGGAAATTTTTGTTAATAAAAATAAAAAATGCGGTATCACCGCCTTCTCTTCCTGCTCAGTCTCGCTGGTCTCTCTCTCTTCCATCTCGATTATCTCTCTCCTCACTCCTCTCTCAATCTCATCTCTCTCATTCTACAAATTCACTCATTTCTTTTCTTTTCCCCTCTCCCTCCTTTTCTGTGCTTCTCTCGGATTCAGGTGAGCTTCGGCCGCCTCTTTTCTTTTTCTTCCGGCCGCCGTTGTTCCGGTTGTGGCTTCGATGTACTCCTGCGTTGCTGTATACGTACATCCCTGTGTGTATCATGTGCGTTATTGTGTGTATTGCGTGTGTGTATTACTGTGCATGTTGTGTGGGTGTGAGTTATGTATGTGCGATTGTGATGTGAGTGGTGGCGCGTACGCGCGTGGCTACTGCAGTGTTGTTTCAGTTGGTTGGTCGCCGTGTTATTGTCTTAGTTATTCGTTTATTAACTGGGAACTTTTATATATTTTTATGCAGGAAATTGATTGAATATATTCTTGATATTATAAAAATGATTTCTGTGTGGGAAATTATAAAAGCTAATCGCTGGAATTCGCATTGGAAAACCGAAGCAATGGGTACCCGCGAATTTTACCGCCGTCGGCGATGAGCCTCGGCGAGCCGACGATGGACGATGATGAATTTATCCCGAGTCCTAATTTTTATAAAATAAATAAAATGAGTCATGTAATTAGTTTCGTATGGAAATGGTTGTGGAATTGTGAAAATTGGATTGTAGTTGGTTTGGATCTTGTTGTGATTAATTTGACGTCGATGATGTGTCGACGGGTAGTCCGATAAACAAAGGGAACGCTGTCCCATTTCCAGGAAATCGAACTACAAAAATACGGGAGCGTAATCGAGGATTATCAGGACGTCAAGCGAGTATAAGTAAATACATATACGTATGTTTTATGCAAAACCTGATTGTATGTTATAGTGAAACGTTTTGCCAAAACCAATAACCCTAATTCATACAATGACGAGTATACGTATTTTTTGAAAAGGAACACCGAATTGATTTTGAGGACGTGAACCCTAACTGATGTCTGTATTGCAATAATGTATGTGTTACGAGTCGGGTTTAAATATCATTGGGTAGAATTGGTATCGAGGATATGTCAAGCATATCTAGACGTCTAACATAGGGTGTTTCGACCCTGTAGGTTATAATCGGGAACCTGAAAGTGCACGATGGACTAGAGATGACCTAGTAGTCAGTCGACGAGCTCAATAGAGTTTCAACAGAAAAGCTTGAGTATCAAAGTCGAATCCAATGGGATCTAGTGATTGGACATTAAAGCGTGAGCGACAGAGTCGGCTCAGAATTAATCAGTAATAGTTGTAAAGCCTTGTAAGGCAAGTACTTCTGAACTTTTCTTCAAGATATATTGCAAATATTTTCGAACTGTTTCATAACATGTCGCTAATATTCAAAATAACTCCTGTTTTAATATTGCAAGTGCTTTAAACTATTTAATCTTGAACCCTGATTTTCTTGATCTTGAGCCATAAGCCTTATTCTTTGTAAACCATCCTTTGTTGATTTTCAATTACCAAACCTCCCAAATATGATACTACTCCCCAAATGTATAACTACCAAACACCAAACACTGGAACAAAATTGTTTGAAAAACAGAAACTTTAATACTCCAACCATTCTTTATAACATCAAAGAACTATACCTTGAAAAATCATTATTTGTCTAATACCTGATCCTTTACGGACTGAAAACCGTTTCTTATACATACCCTGATATACCCTTGTGATATCCATGAGTTTCCTTACGTTTTATTCAAGTATTTAATCATCATTGATTATGATCTTGTTGTATCGAATTATATTATTTATCATATTGAACAGCTTTAGAATTGGATAGTTTTTTTATGTATGAACCAGATTCGTGGTCAGACCATATCAATGGTCAAGTTAGGCCAATGTGTGCCTTGGATCCAGTAGTTAGAGCAGTGTTGTGTGCTTTGCTCGGGGTTAGTGCATGACTGATCAGCAGCCTAACCTTGGTTTTAAAAACTTAAAATGAATATGCAGTTCTAATGATTATTTAGGAATAAATTTGATTCCTCTGAATCATCTCGTTTGATCATTGATTAACCTCAATTATTGTCATTGTGACTTGCTGAGCTAGTTAGCTCACTCTTGCAAATCTTTTTATGTATTCTACAGTTAAGAAGGATACAGTTGATAGCAAGGTTTCCAAGTTTAATGTACGAGCTAGGATTTCATATTGAGTTGGATTGAGCTAGCAGGAGCTTATGATGGTAGTGAGATAGTAAGATTGTAAGAATAATTTTATTATCAGTTGTAAGTTAAATTAGTTGGTATTTGGTACGTTGTAATAAAAGTTAAGGTTGTGGCTTGTTTTCATACTTTAACCTGTTGCGATCCGTGGTTATGTAAAGCAGGGTCATTGCAAATAATATTTTTTATACAGGTTTATATATTGTGTCTGTGTTGTGGACCCCAAACTTCTGACCCGGGTTTGGAGGGCGCCACAAATGTTGATAGTGAAACTGAGGCTCCTAAAATTAAGGTACCTCAAACAACTCTAGCCTTTGAACTGATGATATATGTGAGTTAAGATTATTTCTTAAAATACTACATGTTAGCTATAAAGATCAAACTCTTACAAATTCTAGGATCAGAATTGAAAATTCTGACTTAAAGAAAAGAAATGATCACCTTGAAGCTTAGTTGGTTTTTATGCAAGAAATTTAAAAAGATATAGATAATGTTGTCTATGTTAAAGATAAATTATTAGAAAAGCATGCTTATCTTGAGAAGCAATTAGCCAAAGAAAAAGAGGTAATTAAATTTTGGACTAATTCAGGAAAAACAACTCACAGTATAATTGAAAGTGGCTATTGGGGATCAGGATTAGGTTATGCAGATAAACCTAGTACTAAAGATTTTAAAGATAATATATATGAAGATATCAAACCATTAAATACTGATAGAAAGGATAAAAAAGAACAAGTCTAAGTTAACACATGTTAAGTTTAACTTAAATACCGATGGACTCAAATCAGTAAATGAGAAGGGTTCTACATCAACATCTAAGTCAAACTTAAATACATATATTCGTGAATAAATTAAGGCCAAGTCGGTAAATATTGGTTTAATGACTCAGAAATAGATTAAGCATTAACTGAAGGAGATTAAAATGAAAAACAAAGAAAAATAGCCTAGGAAAAATAAAAATGGTAAAGTAGGTGTTAATAAGGAGAACATGTATCAACCTATTCCTAATGCACCTAGCAAGGATCGTTTAAACTATGATAATACTAATCATCTTGTTGTTGCTTGCAGGAAGAATAAAGGAATAAATAATGTTCCCCCTAAATTAGAGTTTAAGAATAGAATAGTTAGATATAGACCACATCATTCTTGTTTTCATTATGACATTACATGGCATTCTATTTACATATTTAAAGAGTATCACAGTTTGTATTATAATTATTATGAACTAAAACCCTCTTTGAAAAAAAGAAAAACCATTTCTGCATGTGTATTTCCTGATATTAAGAATGTTAACATAAACTGAGACATGAAGACTTATGCTGCAAATGTTAATAAACTTAATAAAGACAAAGGATCCAAGCAAGTCCAAATCCTTCAAAAATTATAACTAATGGCTTATCTGATTGTAGGACAACATAAAAATACCCTAGTCTTGGACAGTGGATGCTCAGGACATATGACTAGAAATAAAGCCTTGCTACTTGATTTTAAGAATAAGGTTGGCCCAAGTGTTTCTCACGGAGATGGAAACTTAGGAAAATTTTTGAGATATGGAAATATTAAATTTGGGAAGGTTATCATTGAAAATGTAGCTCTAGTTGCAGGATTCAAGCATAATCTGATGAGTGTGAGTCAAATATGTGATGAGCATTGTGAAATTGCCAGACATGGTCACTTATATGAAGCTAGGGTTTCCACAAACACTGATGGCTCTGTAATATATATGTTAAGTAGAAAAACTGTGAAAAATAACTGGAACTTGCATAGAAGACTTTCTCACTTAAAATTTAACAACATCAATAAACTTGTGAAGAAAGATCTTGTAAGAGGATTGCCCAATGCAGTTTTTACTCTTGATTGTAATAACCCGAATTTTTGGGACTTTGAAAAACATTTCGATGAATAGTAACCCTGACCATCGGAGAAAACTTAATACTATACCTTTAGGTGAGATATTACAAGCAGAAACGGCGAATCAAGAGATCATTCCTGTTAATAAAATACATCCCGGATGCGAGTTAGGAGTAGAAGGGAAAGTCTTTGAGGTTGACTTGATCCCATTTATGTTAGGGGAATTCGATGTGATCCTAGGAATGGACTAATTATCCAGTAATGGAGCGCAGATAGATTGTGAGAAAAAGAAAATAAAAATAAGAGTACAAGATGGAAAAAAGATAGTGTTTAAACATCGACGGCAGACCTAGAAGTTTCTAACCATGGTCCAGACCAAGAGGTTGTTAAAGAAAGGTAATGAAGCCTATTTGGCCTATGTGATGGATATTAAGAAGGAAGTCCCGGACATAAATGACATACCCGTATTGAATGAATTCGAGGATGTTTTTCCGAAGGACTTACCAGGGTTACCACCTGATAGAGAGATAGAATTTGCTATAGAATTAGCACCAAGAACGGCACCAGTATCTAAGGCCTCTATAGGTTAGCCCCAGTTGAGATGAAGGAGCTAGCTTCTCAACTACAAGAATTACTAGATAAAGGGATGATAAGACCAAGTGTGTCACCATGGGGTGCACCAGTGCTGTTTGTAAAGAATAAGGATGGTAGCATGAGGCTATGCATAAACTATCGGGAGTTGAACAAATTGACCATCAAGAATGGGTACCCTCTCCCTAGGATTGACGACCAATTTGACCAACTTAAAGGTGTTGTGCACTTTTCCAAGATAGACTTGAGGATAGGATATCATCAGTTGAAAATCAAGACTGAAGATATACCAAAGACTACCTTTCGCACTAGGTATGGACATTATGATTTCATAGTCATGTCATTCGAATTAACAATGCACCCGCAGCCTTTATAGATTTGATGAACAGAGTGTTCAAAAAGTACATAGACAGAAGCGTCATAGTTTTCATAGATGATATTCTAATATACTCAAAGTTAGAGAAAGAATATACGAAACATTTGAGGATATTCTTCGAGATCTTGAGGAATGAGAAGTTGTATGTCAGGTTCTTAAAGTGTGAGTTTTGGTTAAGGGAGGTCCGGTTCTTAAAATATGTGGTAAGTTGAGAAGGAGTTCTAGTCGACCCTGCCAAGATAGAGGTGGTATCCAATTAGGAAAGACTGACTACCCCAACCGAGGTTAGGAGTTTTATGTGCTTAACGGGATATTACCTGAAATTGTGCAAGACTTTGCCAAGATAGCCGGCCCACTGACAAGGCTTACCCATAAGACAGAAAAGTTTGTATGGATGGAGAAATATGAGGCAAGTTTTCAGGAATTGAATAAGAGACCGGTGTCAACACCAGTGCTTGCTCTACCCGATGGAAAGAGCGAGTTTATGATATACAGCGATGCTTCGCACAAAGGGTTAGAGTGTGTGCTCATGCAGCACAGAAAAGTGATTGTGTATGCCTCTCGACAGTTGAAGGAATACGAAATAAGGTACCCTACCCATGACCTAGAACTAGAAGCCATAGTATTTGCCCTGAAAATATGGAGGCACTACCTGTATGGAAAAAATTGCAAGATTTACATAGACCATAAAAGCCTCGATTGTATTTTCACCTAGAAGGAATTGAACATGAGACAGAGAAGATGGCTAGAGCTAATTAAGGACTATTATTGTGAAATCCTGTACCACCCGGGGAAAGCCAATGTGGTGGTTGACGCCCTCAGTAGGAAAGAGAGACTTAAAATGATAATGACGTCTGAGGAGTTGGTTAAGGAATTTGAAAAGATGGAAATCGAAGTAAGGATAACCGATGAGGAATCCGAAGGTCATTTGAAATCAGGTTATTACTGGAACTAGCTGAGAAAATACGAGTGTGTCAGGAAAAGAAAATGAGTGAAGAAAGAGAGACATTGACCGGTGAATAGGTTAGATGTGAGAAGGATGAGAGAGGGATCATGAGGCATGCATCCCGAATTTGGGTTCCGAATGTGCAAGAACTGAATGACAAGTTGTTGGACGAAGGACACAGCTCTAGGTATTTCATCCATCCAGGAAGTACGAAGATGTACGGTGACCTAAAGGAATATTATTTGTGGCATAACATGAAGAGAGATGTAGCAGAGTGGGTAAGAAAGTGCTTGACTCGTCAGAGGGTAAAGGCTGAACATCAATGACCGAGTGGACTAATGCGGCCCCTAAAAATTCTGGAATGGAAATGGGAGCATATAGCCATGGATTTTGTGACAGGCCTACCAAGGACTAAAATAAATCACGATGTCATATGGGTCAACATAGATAGACTGACCAAGTCCGCGCACTTCCTGTAAATTAACAAAAGGTACACCGTAGACTAGCTTGTGGATATTTACCTGAAAGAGATCGTAATAAGGCACAGAGTTCTCGTTGCTATAGTGTCAGGTAGGGATCCAAGGTTTAACTCCCAATTTTTGGAGAAGCTTTGAAGAATGTGTAGGCACCAGCCTGAACATGAGTACAGCTTACCACCCCCAAACGGATGGGCAAAGTGAAAGGACCATTCATCCCATAGAGGATATGTTAAGGGTCTGTGCCATTGACTTTAAGGGAGGTTGGAATGACCACTTACCCCCGATCGAGTTTGCCTACAACAATTGCTATCACTCTAGCATAGGAATGCCCCCATATGAAGCTCTTTACGCAAGAAGATGCCGTTCTCCCTGATGTTGGTATGAAGTTGGAGAACAAAAGATTCTAGGGCCTGAGTTGGTCCAGCAAACCCGAGAAATGGTGGGATTCATCACGACGAGGCTGGTAGCGGCTCAAGATAAATAAAAGAAGTATGTTGACCAGACCAGGAAAGATAGAGAGTATGAAGTGGGAGATTCAATATTGTTGAAGTTATCTCCGTGGAAAGGAGTGATGAGATTCGGAAAGAAAGGGAAACTAAGTCCCAGATTCATTGGACGCTTTGAAATCCTGAGAAGGATAGGACCTCTAGCGTATGAACTCGCCTTGCCTCCTAACTTGCAACAAGTGCACAATGTATTCCATGTGTCAATGTTAAGGAAGTACCATGCTGATGCACAACACGTGATAGAATACGAACAGGTAGACTTGCAACCGGACCTGACCTACATTTAGCAACCGGTGAGAGTGATGGACCAGAAGGAACAAGTGCTGAGGAACAAGACTATCAAGCTGGTCAGAATCTTGTGGAGAAATAAGAATATCAAAGAGTCAGCTTGGGAACTAGAGGACGAGATGAAGGAAAGATATCCCCACCTGTTTTCTATTTGATTCCGGGACAGAATCCTTTTAAGAGGGGAAGACTGTAATAACCCAAATTTTTAGGACTTTGTAAAATATTCGATGAATAGTAACCTGACGATCGGGGAAAACTTTTTAGCCCACACTATGTTGTGCATGGAAAATTTACTTTCCGAATCGATATTGCGATTACACATATCGAATGAGTGTATGTAAAAGCCATTAGTTTTTGAAGAAAATCAACTTCGTAAAATGACCTAATCTTACGAAGCATCAAGGAATAAAAGGATCACGTTACAATCACGAATGTAGAATTTTACAAACTAAATTCCAAGTATAAGATTACTAAGCATAAAGGACTTTTAAGAAAAGGATTTACCCCACGAATCGTTTACGAAGATTTATCACGATAATGAATAAGCGACCAAACAAATACGTAAGCGAATAAATAAATGTATTGAGCCCATGAAACTTCCCATGCAAGCCATGGAAACTAAGTAGTATGAAATGTAACCAAGGATTGGTAATCAAATAGTGATAATCCAAGGAGCATAGTGACTTAGTAGAATGAATAGTAAGCAAGCATGTAGTTATGGTACTTGGCTAGGTTTCTAGCTTTGACAAAGGACCATGCTAGTAGATATGATCAAAGATATGCATATCTAGATTATATACAACAAATAAACCAATAATTATCCAAGAAGCAACCAAGCAAGCAAAAAAAATTTATCTCCTTCTTCCCCACCAAGCTCCATTCGGCTTTTTACAAAAAAAGAAACATAAATTCAAATCTCAAGATCAAGACATGAATAAATGATACAAATAATTCCTAAGATTCCTCATCATCAAACTAAGGTAAGATAAATCTTTCATAGCATTTCCTTAAGGTTTTGATGGTTAAATAAAGTGGTGAAAGTGATGATGAATAGTGTCAAATAGTGACTTTTCTTGATTTCTTGAATTTCTTAGAAATATCTAGATTTCTTAAGCACACCAAAGCCTCAACAATCATCATCCATCAAGAAGAGAACCTCCCAAACTACGAAGAAAGGTATAAACCTTCATCCAAACTTTGTTTAAGCTTTAAGTTTCAAGAAAAGTAAGGATCTTGGATGTAAACCTAGTTTTGATGATTATTTTGTTGATTTCTTGAATAGTAAGTTAGTTATATGCTAAGTTTGATGTTGTAACCTCAAGAACTTGATGTTCTTGAGATGATTAAGTAGTTAAATATTGGTATGATTATTTATTAGTAATTAGTAGTTTAGAGCAAAAACGAAACTCAGATCGTAAACGTAACGATGATAAAATGAACGAATCATGATAAAATGAATGATTCTTGACAAAAATATAGAAAGTGTAAACTGTTTGGAATTGATAATGATAGATTTTGTTGTATGGATTAGTTAGGCACTTGAATCTCTTGATTTCTATTTACGTTTCAAAAATTAGGTTCGTTTCAGTGAAAATGAATTACGCGATAAAAACTGCTACGAATTACGAACTTTGGAAGTATAAATGATCGACTTAAAATTATTCAAAAATTATGAAAATTTTACAGAGAGTAAGAAATGGAGTATACTAACTTTAATAAAAAAATTCAAGGGTAAATATGGATTTTCAATTGTACAAAAATATCAGAGCCGAGATCGCGTGAGTAGAAATCCTTAAGAATCGCGAGATGAGACGGGTAGTAAATACAAACGAGAATAATGGACATAAAGGATCATGAAAATAAAATGAAGTTAATTACTACTCATACTTTATTAAAATGACGAGATTAAAGTGGGTCCTAGAAATTGATTATAAGCATTACATATTTACCAAATGGCGATAAATATGATTAGAATCTAACAGAATGATAATGTTCTTGATCATAGATTTTCGGACAAACTCGAGAGCACTCTCCACCTCAAAGGACCCAGGAAAGTTTACGAACCCGACTCCATATACTGTTGTGTTGTGAAGATTCTTTTACTATATTTCATATAAATGTCATGTTTTCCATGATAATAAATTCGAGTTTTTACATATCGATAATAATTGAGTTCACGATGAGTATATCGTAGAATATTTTAACGCTATCGTATAGCATGATGTATAAGTTATAAGACCGAGAGTCGGTCAGCTTTTATAAAGTATAAACCCGAGTATCATCTCGGAGATGTTTTGGATAATTAAAGGTCTATAATTATTTTATTTCAAGGGACTCGATGTCCTCTTGCGAAGTATTAATTACCTCGAATTTATTAAAATGATTTCCAAAGATCGTATTTCCACAAATTTATATAATTACTAGAATAAAGAATATTATTTCAGATATTCCTTTAAGAAGGAAGAAGTATTCTCCAACGTTTATATTATTTTAAAACTAATTATTTTATAATTATTAAAGATCTAATAATTTACTTAAACGCAAATTAGTTGAGGAATATTATTTTAAATATTCTTTTAAAATTAGATTTTTTAAGGTTAATTATTTATTGATTATTATTTAATTAATAAATACTCCCTCTGTCCTACCCAATTCTTTACACTTTTCTTTTTGGATGTCCCATCCAATTATTTACATTTTAAAATTTACCAAAAATAGTCAATGGGTCCCACCACTTTCCCACTTTTCCTTCCTTTTCACACTACTTTTACTCCACTATCTCCCTTTTATATATTAAAAATCAATGGGTTCCACTACTTCACCCACTATCCTTTCTCTTTTTCACTATTTTATTCATATTTTTTAACCTCCGTGCCCAAACTAAACGTAAAGAATTGGCCGGGACAGAGGGAGTATTTATTGAACGACTTGATACGATTTAAAAGTTATAAAACCTATTTTTAAATATATTCTGAATTCCAGAAAATCATTCTAATACTTTCGGGTCATCGAAAAAGATTATTTTGATATATTTTAAATATTTTGACTATAGTGTCAAATAAAACTCCCCCTTGATTTATCGGTTGACAACGGTCCACTCATATTATCTTAGTACTTCCTTCGAAAATTCTCGGAAGTACATATACATACATATAACATGAGTTTTGCATCTCAACAAGAAAAATGCTTGGGGAACTCGAGGAGTTTGAGTTTTTGGGATATGATGGGATTCTTAAAGGATAAAGGAGGTATAGAGATCCAGTGCTTCATGTACCAGGGAGACTACTAATTAAATTTCCGCATGAGAAGGTACCATGTGTACTGAAGGACATGCGAAGTATGCAAAATATATCCAGAAGAAAGGGGAAGCATATAAAGCATGAATGTGGCTAGGGTGACAACCGCGAGTAAGAAAATCGTCCTTCTACATGCAGAGAATAATAATAACATTTTTTTATATGACTAATCATCGTATAGTAGGCTTCGTGAATGTCTTATTCTTCCAATTGGAATTGAGATGCGATACCGTAACCCAAGCCTAGGTGTTGGGTTTACCATTAAGATATTTGCAGACTAATAAGTCAATCAAAGAATTATTTTGAAAAAAGGTGTGTATCACCAAGAAAAATTACTTTAATTAAACTTACATCCATATATGGATTCAGATATAAATTCTTGTATAGTCTTTTTATACTATAAATTATTATGTTGGGCATTATAGCTCACACTTGCTTTCTTAAAATAACACAACACAACAGTGAACCAAGATGCTGGTCAGAAAGCTCACAACCTGGAAGTGAGTAGGAAATGGTCAGCTTTTCCGTAGATTATTTGATGCAGTGCCACAGGTAGACCGTATGAGGTGGATTGATTTTCAGTTGTTTTAATTCCGGCTTATATATAAGTATGACTTATGTAAGGTGGTAATGAAGAAACATATATTTGGCTGCCGGTCTAACCTTAAATAAAGTTACACCCGTGTTAAGGCATAATTACTTTTGGTATTAATAACTATCACCTTGCAGATTAATAACTCTAGTAATGTATTGTTTGTTTCCAAGATAATAAACTATAAGTGTGTATGTTTGTTGATAATTACGGGGTTGTAGATGTGTGAGTATATATAATATTGTGCAAAGATCAGTGTTTAAACATGATTCAAGATGGCGTGGCCTCATAAATCCCCAACCCCGGATTTGGGGGCGTTACATTGATGGTCTTTGTGATTTATGCAAGAAGGCTAATCTAAGGAAATCATCATTCTAGAGTAAGACTAAATCCTCAATTTTTGAACCATTTCACTTATTATTTATTGATCTTTTTAGTCTAGTTAATGTAATGTCAATAGCCAAGAAGAGATATGTAAAAACCCGAATTTATGACCTCGATAAAAGACCTTTATAAATAGTAATCTTGCGGTTTAATAAAAACTTTTGCAACCACACCATATACGAGTTTTTTATTTAGGTTTCCGAGTTGATATTATGATTATACGTGACAGATGAGTGTATGTAAAAGTCGTTAGTTTTCGGAGAAAAGCAATATTTCAAAACGACCCTATTTCACGAGCTATCGAGGAATACGAGAATTGCACTACGGCCAAAGATTTAAAATCCTAAGAATAAAAACCAAGTACAAGATTAGAAAAGATAAGGGTTACGATTAAAGGATTTACCCTGCGAATCACTTACGAGGATTGATTGATATTATGAGGAAACGATTGAGTAATTACGTAAGTGAATGAATAAACGAACCAAGGTCATGCAAATACAATGTAAACTAATTAGCAATAAATTATCCAATCTAGTTAATTAAATTAAAAGCTAAGTAAAAGACAACATTCCTTAAAATAAGGATTCATGTTTCTTATGATTAAAATGCTTAGTCAAGTGTGGTGTGCAAGCTAAGACCTAGGCTTTGAATTGGATGCATCTTATTGAATAAACCTTATACATACACAATACATATCACAAATATCACCCAACACTTCCAAAGGAAGCCAAGTCAAGCTCCCATCTTCTCCCACTTTCCATGAAGCTTCCATTCAATTTCATCTTCTTTATGAAAAATAAAAAAATTCAAAACCCTAGCTCCCAAGCTTCAAAAATTATAAACTATAGCTCTTTGGAAAGCTCTTACATATATCAAGACTAGCACACAATTTCATGATCATCCATTAAGGTTAGCATGCTCAAATCCTTGCTCATAGTTGAGGTGAATAGTATCTCCAAAAATTACTAATTTGTTTTTTTGATTTTCATGGCAGATTAAGGCTCCTAAAGCTAGACCAATTTCTCACCAAGGATCTTAGGCACTTATTAAGTATTAAAAAGCTTCAGGAAAGGTATAAACATCATCCACCCTTTATATTCTTTTTTAAGTTTTAAGCATAGTTACAAGACATGTTCATGTGTGACATGATTCTTGAAGAATTGAGGTTGGATTGATAAATCTTGATGGTTAATTGTTATGGGTTGATGTTGTTCATATTTTCATAAAGTATATAAATTGACCTTTCAAGAAGTATTATGTAATTGATGAATTAGTTTTTGTTAATGGATTTAACGTAGTTAAATTAGGAATCGTTCATCGTATAGCCGTTGTAATGTCCATTTAAAATTAGGATTGTTTTAAGCAAGCCATACGAACTGTAAATTTAATATTTTTGGAACACCACTGGAATTTGTTTTTTCTAGTTTATAACTATATAAATATCATGTCAAAACGACTTAAGGATTAAGAGAAAAGTTCATTTTAGTGAACGTAGTTGAGAAACCAAACTGCTACATAGTGCTAACTTTGAGGGTATAATTGAGACCCTTAAACATTGTTTAAAATTATGAAACTTGGTAAGTATCTTACTTATACATCGAGGAAGCTCTCTTTAAAATTTTAGCTAAAGATATTAATATTTAGATTTTATAAAAATGTCAGAGCTGAGGTCGCGCAAGGAGTAAATACCAAAAACACCCACTCCCTATAAACTGCCACTTCGGGAAATTTGCCCTTCTGCCCAAAAAACCATTTTTATGTCATTTATTCTAAATGTTGTCTAGATCGTGCACGAAAAATGGTGCGTCAATTGAGTTATCGGTTTGAGAGAAATCCATGTTTTATTAAAAGCATTATGAATAGTAAAACTCTGTAGTTGACCGAACTTTTAAAATATTTTTCACCTATTTAAATTCATATTTTCAAAATGAAAACTTTATGATAAATATTTAAAACACTCAAGAAGCTCTTTGAGATAGTTTTGTATTAAAATATTAATTTTTCGATTTATTAAAAATGTTAGAGTGCGAGTCGCGTAATAGTGAAATTCGGTAAAGTCAACTCTAGAAGACCACTTTGACCGTCCATTATGACCATGGGTTGGTAGTTATTTCGAGTAGGTTGAATATCGAAAATTGTAAAATATTACACTTATTAGTAAAATAAGTCGTTGATGGGATTAGGAATACTGATTAAGATTATGATATTTGTTTAGTAGAAAACTCGGAATGAGAGGAAGTCGGAAAACATATCTTGGACTTCAGGTAATTTTTCAAACCCTATCTTTTTAAGAACTATTATGTTATGAATGTTCTTAAACACTAAGATATATGCATGTTGATTATACATTTTTTTTCAAAACTGCGATATATGCATGAGATTGCTTTAAACTATTTTACGAAGGTGAGATATACCGTCTTACTCAATTGTTGATAATTTTTGGTATGTTATATACCGGATTTGAAATGTAATATTTAGACCGAGAGTCGGTCGGTGTAAGTTTATAAAAACTTGGAAGTATTCCGGAGGTGTTTATATTCAAGAATATTTATGCTAGCTGTGACGCCCTCCAAACTCGGGGCCTAGATTTGGGGGTCACTAGCCCAAAAGAAACTATAATAAATTAATCACAGCGGAATAATATAATAAATATGACCCCTTGCATGCAACTGGATCGATCACAGGTTATAGTATGAAACAAACACAAATACAAACCAACCTTTAGTACAACCCATAAGTCTAATTAGTTTTACAACTTATTTAAATTTTATTACAAACCTCTAGATTATTAAAGCTTCCCAAACTGTCTACTTGGAAAACACACCAAACTATTTACAAGCACTCGAATTCTGATCAACTTGGAACTCAAGCCTGTTTTGGCTTAGCTGAAAGATTAGAATAATAAACAAGTATGAGCGAAGAGATGCCCAGCAAGTGGTATGAAGTTTATAAGTGAACAACAATAACAATGTCTGAGTAAAATCAAAAGCTAATATAAACTTTAAAGTTTAAGCGACATTTTAACCAAACACAATTATGCACTATGATGTTCCTGATGATCAGTCATGAAACAGCACCGGTATCCCGCAGCCATACCGTAAATATAGGTATCAATATCCCGCGGCCATATCGTACCTATTGGATATCCATAAAAAAGGCATATACTCGCCTAGCAAGATATTACAATTTCGTATAATAGCTTACGCTGGACCGATGCCTCGACCTCTAACGCTAACCAATAACCAATTCATAAAACAATTTTGATTAAAAGAGTCGTATCAATGACATCCTTATCCGTTCAACTCCCTATTTCACATGGTCCGGAGTTATCTCAACAACTGATGACGAAATAACTAGAATAATTAGTTATTCGCTAATCTCAATTCAAAGTTTCACTGTATAGAGTATATCTAGATAATATAGTTATTCAATATCTATCGAATCAAAAGATTGGTTCTAGCAGAATGATTGTTAGAATAAGAGAATTTTAATAAACATAGGAGTATTGGTATTCGATGCGCTATCAGAGTATTTATAAACAGTTCTCATATTTTGAATATATAAAATAGTAAGCTATTCTGAACTTAGAATAGGGGAGAATACTTTCCTGGTATGCTCAATAACTTCTTACTCTGATTCTGGCTTATAACTATTGGCTACTATCTCCGTCTAACACTTGACCGCACTCCTTGCTACTCGATTCTATAAACAGAAGGACTATCTTACTTGATAGAACCAAACTCAATCGACGTAACTATACGTCTTGACATCTACCCGATCGTTTATAGCTAGTCATGGCATTTTAAAACTGTAAACAGATAGCATGCATGTCACTTAGCACGTAATCATGGTATTCATATAACACGTAATCTCATATTCCATGTAACACATAGATCAGATAGTCAACAGATAGGTTTTAGAACGCTCAGAACTGAAATTGGGTTAATAACAGTGTCTACTGCTTAAATACTACCTCAAAATAACACACAAATCATATGACATTGTAATACAAAGAAATTAAGACTTGAAAGTATTTTTATTGAAAGCGTAGTATTTTTCTGAGTCTGTACGCGTTCGTGTCGTATTAAATGGACGAACGGTTTATTTATTATAAATAAAATAAGAATAAAATCGATTTAAATCAATTAACAATAATATTAATTGATTGATAAATGCCAAAATAAAGTTTTTAAAAGCTTAAAAATAATTTTTAGGATTTATTTGAATTAATTATGAATAATTTACATTTATTTAGCTATTTATAAATAAAATTAATTGATTAAATGAATTAATCAATTAATTAAATTCCTAAATAATTAACTAAAATAAATTGTAAATAATTAAATCAAATTGGATTTTCAAAAATAATAAAAGAAACAAATTTTTGGTATTTAAAATAATTAAGTAAATAATTTTTAGTATTTAAAATAATTATTAAATAATTTTTAGAAATAAATAAATTGATTTTTGAAAATAGGAAAAAGAATTTTTAATTAAATTCTGTAAAAACAGAATTCTTGGGGCTGATCTTCTTCCCCAGGGGATCAAATGGCAGTCCCCTGGGCTGCCTTCACTGGCCATTCGAAGAACACAGCCGGGGGTTCGCCGGTTTCTGGGTTTTTTTTCCAGATTCCTGCCGAACTTTCGGCGGTCTCTGGTAGCCTAAACCCCCCCAAACTCGGCTAAAATCTTATTTCTTCCCACCAAAACGTTCCTCGTATTTCACTCAACAAAGCCCAGTCACAAACACTTGCAAAAACATGCTCGAACCCGGAAAACGGCCAAAAATCCGGCCCCGAGTTCTTTTTTTCTGGCGAACCTTCGATTCGTCAATTCTCAACCAAAATTAACGCTTCTAGTCTCAAATTAAAGCTTGAACAAATTAGAATCTATCCTTAAGCTTTAAACTAACCCAGATTCAAGCATATCTCCAGAAATCCGATTTGAAAAATTTAATAAACCAAGAACTTTGAACTTCGAACTTCATCATTTCTTAACCAATATCAACAAAATTAAACACCAAATCATTCCTTACAGTCTCAGGAACATTAATTAATAATCAAACACATCAAACAACCATCCTATAATCAAAATCGAATTTAAATAGCAAAAAAATGAAAAAAAAAACAAAGTCACAGAAGAATTTACCTCGTTTTGAGATGTTGATATCAATAGAAAGAGGATGAAATAAGCTTCAAATCGACTACTCGAGTGTCCAATTTGGTTTGCTAGATCGATCAAAACAGTGATTGAAGTTGAAGGAAGAGATTTCACCCCCAAGGATTTGTTCTTGCCTATTTCTATGCTGAATTTTAATAAAATAAAATGAATAATAAAAATCAGTTTCAACTATTTATATTAACTGAAAAATTATACCCAAAAATCAAATAAGGGTGTTTTTATCCCCAAATTAAAATAATTAGCCCCAAAAAAATAATTATGGGGAATAATTATAAAAGCGATATAATATAAAATTTATATCAAATTTTCCCAATAATTGCGAATAATTCAAAAATGCAGAAATACCGGGTATTTGAAATACGTATTACTTTATAAAAATAAAAACAAGAATTTGGAGGGGTTTGACGTCCCGGTGGGGTCCCGGTCCGTTTATTTTCCAAAACAAAAATGATACTTAAATTAACAGATAATTCAAAAAACACGTAAAATACAATCACATGCACATACATCGAGATGAAACAGATACCTTGATAAAGACGTAATTAAATACGAGTCCAAATTGCAGACCGATTCATATAATTACAGTTTAAACACATATTAATCAATCGAAATTTTTTTTGGTTCGCACGAAAATGCCAATAGCAGTTATAACACTTAATATCATGACAACAATCAGATTAAACTTATGAAACATATAATATTTATTCATTTAACACCAAAAATATTTACATAATTTTCCCGGATATTACATCCTTCCCCCCTTGACATGATTCTGTCCTCAGAATCAACCTAAGATAACAAGTGAGGATACTTGGATCGCATTTCCCTTTCCAACTCCCAGGTTGATTCTTCAACTTTGGGATTCCTCCACAAGACTCGTCCTAAAGACACAGATTTATTCCTAAGCGCTCTTTCTTTCTTATCTAATATTTGCACTGGTTTCTCTATAAAAGATAAATCTGGCTGAATCTCGATTGGCTCATATTCTATCACATGATTCGAATCAGGCAGATAACACTTCAACATTGACACATGGAACACATTGTGAATATGCTGCATGTGAGGTGGTAACGCCAACTCGTAAGAAACCTTTCCCACACGACTCAAAATCTCAAAAGGGCCAACATAACGCGGACTTAGCTTTCCTTTCTTCCCAAAAATCTTGATAAACCTTTCCAAGGTGAAACCTTCAATAGCACTGCCTCTCCAACTTCAAATTCCATATCTTTTCTGGCAGGATCAGCATATTTGCGTTGACAATCTTGAGCTGCCACTAATCTTTTACGAATGAGTTCTATTTTCTCTTTCGTCTGCTGGATCAATTCTGGACCCAAAATCTTTCTCTCTCCAACTTCCTCCCAACATATTGGATATCTGCATCTTCTCCCATACAAAGCTTCGTAAGGCGGCATTCCAATACTAGCATGATAACTGTTGTTGTAGGAGAATTCAACCAATGACAAATGTTCGTCCCAACTTCCTTCAAAATCTAGAGCACACACACTTAGCATATCTTATATAGTCTTAATTGTCCTTTCACTTTGACCATCTATCTGCGGGTGGTACGTGATACTCATATTCAACTTCGTTATGAGACAATCTTGAAAACTTCTCCAAAATCTTGAATTAAATCAAGGATCTCTGTCGGAAACTATTGATACTGGAACTCCATGTCGTGTCACAATTTCCTTCAAATATAGTTGAACCAATTTATCTAATGAAAATTTCTCGTTAATAGGAAGAAAATGCGCTGACTTCATTAATCTGTTAATAATAACCCAAATAGCATCATGATTTGCCTTGGTCCTCGGTAATCCAACTACAAAATCCATCGCAATATGCTCCCACTTCCATTCTGGAATGTCTAATGGTTGTAACAGTCCACTGGGCCTTTGATGTTCCGCTTTGACTCATTGGCAAGTGTAACACTTACTTACCCATTCCGTAATTTCTTTCTTCATACTTGGCCACCAAAAATTTTCTCTTAAGTCTCAGTACATCTTTGTACTCCCTGGATGAATTGAATATCTAGAGTTGTGAGCATCTCGAAGAATTTCATCTTTCAGCTTGGCTACGTTGGGTATCCATATTCTGGAAGAAAATCTTAAGATTCCTTTATCATCCTTTTGACTCCCTATCTCTTCCCCTGTCAAATTGTCTCATTCATGGCTCATGACTTCTTCCTAACATCTTCTTATTTTCTCCAATAATTTTGTTGAAAAGTTATAGCACATAACATATCTGTAGACTCACTTGAAATACTGACCTCTATCTTAAGCTTCTCAAATTCCTTGATCAATTCCTCGGATGAAGTGATCATGTTTAACCTTTCTTTCCTGGTCAGTGCGTCGGCCACCATATTTTCTTTACCTGGGTGATAGTTGATAGTGCAGTCGTAGTCCTTGATCAGTTTTTAGCCGTCTCCTCTGCCTCATGTTCAATTCCTTCTGAGTAAAGATATACTTTAAACTATTGTGGTCAGTGTAGATCTCACACTTTTCCCCATACAGATAATGCTTCCATATCTTCAACGCAAACACTATAGCTGCCAATTCAAGATCATGAGTTGGATACTTCTCTTCATTTGGTTTCAACTGTCTTGAAGCGTAGGCTATCACCTTGTCATGTTGCATCAAAACACATCCTAATCCTTTGTATGACGCGTCACTATAGATCACAAAATTTCCTTGATCATCTGGTAAGACTAGCACTGGAGAGGATACTAATCTGTTCTTTAATTCTTGGAAACTCTCCTTGCACTTCTCATCCCGTTCAAATTTATGGTTCTTACTGGTGAGCTTTGTTAATGGCGTAGCTATCTTCGCAAAATCTTGCACGAATCTTCTGTAGTAACCTGCTAATCCCATGAAACTTCTTACTTCCGTTGGTGTCTATGGTATCTCCCTGTTGATCATGGCTTCAATCTTCGCCGGATCCAGTTCCACTCCTTTATTGCTAATCACGTGCCCAAGAAATCTCACTTCTTTTAACCAAAATTCACACTTGGAAAATTTTGCGTACAATTTCTCATGTCGTATTATCTCCAGAACTATCTTCAAGTGTTCTGCATATTCTTCTTCCGTCTTGGAATAGATCAAAATGTCATCTATGAATATGATCACGAATTTATCCAAATACTTCTTGAATACTCGATTCATCAGATCTATGAAAGCTGCTGGTGCGTTAGAAACCGAATGCCATCACTAGAAACTCGTAATGCCCATATCTGGTTCTGAATGCGGTCTTCAGAATGTCTTCTGGCTTGATCTTCAATTGATGATATCCGGATCTTAAATAAATCTTAGAAAATCATACAGCGCCTCTTAGTTGATCAAACAAATCATCGATTCTTGGTAACAAATACTTGTTCTTAATGGTCAACTTATTCAATTCTCGATAGTCAATACACAGTCGCATACCCCCGTCTTTCTTCTTGACAAACAGTACTGTGCGCCCCACGGGGACACACTGGGTCTTATGTTAGATATATTTGATAATGTCATGGCTAATATGATTTATGTTTAGTTTTCAGATCTTACTTAAACAGGATAAATCAGTACTTACTGGAAGTCAGGACTTAAGGATATCAGTACTTATATTATCAAGAGATAATCATCAGAAGATGGATATCAGAACTTAAGTGCTGAAGGACGTTTAGATAAGGACAGTAGCTGATTAAAGGAAAGAAGATCGAGATAAATATAAGAAGAGATATGCATGAAGAAGGAATTCTATGAAGAGTAGAATACTTGGAAGAAAAGATATCTGATTGATATATTTTAGGAAGCAGAATTATATTCTATATCAATTAGCGATTATCTTGTAACTGTGTAGTATATAAACACGGACATAGGGTTTACACTATAAGTGTTATCATATTCGAGAAGATTATTCATTGTAACCCTAGCAGCGCTTGTGATAATTATTCATCACTGAGAGGTAACAGTTCCATACTGTAACAGAGTTTATTATTTAAATAAAGTTTGTTTTCTGTTACTTGAGATATTAAAGTTTGATTTGATTGTACTTTACACTGTATTCACCCCCTCTACAGTGTGTGTGACCTAACAAGTGGTATCAGAGCTGATCTATTAACGCACATACAGTTTAAGATCCAAACACAATCATGTCTGACACAGAAATTTCAACTAAGCCTACCAAAACTGAAGAACCACCAAAGACACAAATTCAAAGTCGGTATGAGACCATCAGAGTTCCCATACTGAGACCATCTGAATATCCCATATGGAAGGTGAGGATGACCATGTTCCTGGAAGCAATAGATTCAGAATATCTTGATAGAATCAAGGAAGGGCCTCACAAACCAACCAAGCTCGCTGTTGCAGTTGCAGGTGAAGCAGCAAAGACCGTACCAAAGGAGAAGAGTGATTATATTGCTGAAGATATCGCATCAATTGCTAAGGATGCTAAGGTACGACACTTACTACATAGTGCCATTGATAATGTAATGTCAAACAGGGTAATTAACTGCAAGACTGTTAAGGAGATATGGGATGCTCTGGAAACAAGGTGTCAGGGAACTGATACAATTAAGAAGAACAGGAAGACAATACTCACTCAAGAGTATGAACACTTTGACTCAAAGGCTAATGAGTTATTGACTGATTTATATGATAGATTTGTCAAACTCTTGAATGATTTGTCATTGGTTGATAAGGAGTATGATCTTAAAGATTCAAACCTTAAATTCCTGTTAGCTCTTCCTGAATGCTGGGATTTGAAGGCAACAATAATAAGATACAACTACAATCTTGATGAAACAACTCTTGATGAAATTTATGGAATGCTCAAGACTCATGAACTTGAGATGGAACAAAAAAGCAAGAGGAAAGGAGGAAAGTCAAGGACAGTTGCTCTTAAGGCTGAAGAAGAATCCCCCAAGGCAGCTACCTTAAGGAAAGACAAGGGTAAAGCTCTTTTCACAAAGTCTGATACTGAGTCATCAAGTTCTGAAAGTGATGATGACTCAGATTCTGAAAGCTTGCCTGAGACTGATGCTGATGAGGAGATGATGAAGCTGTGTGCTCTTATGGTGAAATGGATCACAAAGATTGCATACAGGAAGTTCAGGAAGGGAAAGAAGTTTTCCAGGAAAGGCACAAGTTCTGATAAGAAGAATTTTAGAAGATCTGAGGGCAGAGGAGGAAAGTCTGATAGAGGAGATTATACCAATGTCAAATGCTATAACTGTGGTGAGAAAGGCCACATATCTCCTGATTGCAAGAAAGTGAAGGGTGACAAAGGCAAGGCTCTTGTCACAAAGAAGAAAAGCTGGACAGATACCTCAGACTCTGAAAGTGAGGAGAACTATGCTTTGATGGCAAATGCTGATAAAGAAAGTGCTGAGAGCAGTTCTGAAGCTGCTGAAACAAAGGTACCTCAGACTACTTATGCTTTTCATACTGATGATATTAATGAGTTGAGAAGATATCTTAAAACCATGTTTGTTAGTTATAGAGATCAAACTTTAACATGTGAAAGATTAACTTCTGAAAATCTTGCTTTTAAGAAAAGAAATGATTTCTTAGAAAATGAGTTAGTTATGTTCCATCAAACTCAGAAGGATAGAGATGATGCTTTTTATGTTAGGGATGAAGTGATAAAAATGAATGAATCTCTAAAAACTGAGTTAGAAAAGGAAAGAGAGATTATCAGGACTTGGACTAACTCTGGCAGAACAACTCAAAATTTGCTAAGTAGTGAAAATTGGAAAGAGGGCTTAGGTTATGGAGAGGATAAGAATGATAAAGGAATTGTAGAAATTAAGCCTATTGTTGTTAAGCCTGTTGGTAAGCAAAAGCCAAAGTTAAAACCTGTTAAGTTTGTAACTGTAAAGTATGATAATGATAAATCAGAAGTTAAAGAGGGATTAACTTCTGACAAACTAAAACAGGAAAAGACAGCTGAAGTAAACATAGGCTTAATGACTAAGAAGCAGCTTAAGCATAAGCTGGAAGATGTTAAGAATGCAAACAAGGTAAAATCACCTAGGAAAAATAGGAATGGAAAGGAAGGTGTGAATAAAAGCAATAATCATAAGCCTGTTCTTGAAGCTCCTAGGAAAACGTGTCATAACTGTGGAAGTTCTAACCATCTGGCTTCTTTTTGCAGGAAGAATAAGAACATAAACTCCTTACCTTCAAAGTCAGGAGTTAAGAGTCAGTCTGTTAGATATAAACCACAAAATACTTGTTTTCATTGTGGTAGTTTATGGCATTCCATTTATACTTGTAAGGAATATCATAGTTTGTACTATGATTATTATCAAATAAAACCTTCTTTGAAGAAAGTTTCCATTGTTCCTTCTAGTGTAAATTCTGATTCAAAGTCTGATAGTGTAAGTTCTGATAAGAAAAATGTTAACATAAACTCTGATGCTAAATCCGCTGCAAATGTTAACAAACTTGATAAGGCCAAAGGATCCAAGCAAGTCTGGGTCCTTAAAACTAATCATTAGTGGTCTTTGTGATTGCAGGGCAACAGGAAAAATATCCTAGTTCTGGACAGTGGATGTTCAGGACATATGACTGGAAATAAGGCCCTGCTATCAGACTTTGTGGAGAAAGCTAGCCCAAGTGTTTCTTATGGAGATGGCAACATTGGAAAAATATTGAGATATAGCAATATCAATTTTGGGAATGTCATCATTAAAGAAGTAGCTCTGGTCTCAGGACTTAAACACAATCTGCTGAGTATAAGTCAAATCTGTGACAGAGGTTATCATGTTGATTTCTTTGAAGAACACTGTGAAGTTGTGAGTAAATTTAAAGGCAAAGTTCTTCTGAAAGGATACAGGCGTGGTAACATTTATGAAGCCAAGCTTTCAACAAGTACTGATGGTTCTGCAATCTGTCTGATGAGTAGAGCATCAATTGAAGAAAGTTGGAATTGGCACAAGAAACTCTCTCATTTAAATTTCAATAATATAAATGAGCTGATCAAGAAAGATCTTGTGAGAGGACTGCCAAAGTCAGTATTTGCTCTTGATGGACTTTGTGATTCTTGTCAGAAGGCCAAACAAAGAAAATCTTCATTCAAGAGCAAGACTGAATCATCAATTCTTGTGCCTTATCATCTACTACATGTTGATCTATTTGGTCCAGTGAATGTCAAGTCTATTGCAAAGAAGAAATATGCGTTGGACATAGTGGATGAGTTCACCAGATACACATGGGTGTATTTCTTTCACACAAAAAGTGAAACTATATCTATCTTGATTGATCATATCAAACATCTGGATAAATTGGTCAAAGATTTTGTGAAAACCATAAGGAGTGATAATGGCACTGAGTTCAAGAATTTAATAATTGAAGATTTCTGCAAAAACCATGGAATTAAGCAGGAATTTTCTGCACCTGGAACTCCACAGCAAAATGGAGTTGTTGAAAGGAAGAATAGAACTCTCATTGAAGTTGCACATACAATGCTTGAAGAAGCAAAGCTTCCAACCTATTTCTGGGCTGAAGCTGTGCAGACTGCTTGTTTTACTCAAAATGCAACACTCATTAACAAGCAAGGAAAAACACCATATGAGATGGTCAAGAAAAAGAAGCCAAATCTGAAGTACTTTCATGTATTTGGATGCAAGTGTTTTGTTCTTAAGACTGATCCTGAACAGCTATCCAAATTTGATCTAAAAGCTGATGAAGGAATCTTTGTTGGATATCCACTTTCCACAAAAGCCTTCAGAGTCTATAATTTGAGAACAAGAGTGGTCATGGAATCTATCAATGTCTCCTTTGATGACAAGAAGATTACTGGACTTGAAGATTTTATTGATCAAGATCAACTGAGATTTGAAAATGAAGACTCAAATTCTGATACTGAAAATCCTGACAATCTAAGTCTTGATAATGCCAACTCTGATGGATTAAACTCTGATGTTATTGAAACTGTGGTGACTACGTCAAAGGGAGATGCACCTATGCAGGGGGAGCATATTCAAGATCTTACCACATCTCAAGAAGCATCAGAACATACATCTGGCTCTTCAAGTTCTGATTCGTCAAGTTCTGATAAGCCAAGTTCTGATAGTTCTGAAAATCTAAATTCTGAAGAATCCAACTCAGAGAGCATAGTTTCAGGGGGAGCATTAGAAAATGAAGTTGAAGACAGCATGGATCATGGGGGAGCATCCAGTTCTAGAGAAAACCTTCCATTTGCAAGGAAGTGGACTAAATCACATACACCTGATTTGATAATTGGAAATCCTGATGCAGGTGTCAGAACTAGAACAGGAAGAGTTAAATGAATTTGAAAGAAACAAAGTCTGGACCCTAGTGCCAAGACCGAATAATAGATCTGTTGTTGGTACAAAGTGGGTATTCAGAAACAAAACTGACAGTGATGGCATAATTACAAGGAATAAGGCAAGGCTGGTTGCAAAAGGATATTCTCAACAGGAGGGAATTGATTATGATGAAACATTTGCACCAGTTGCTAGGTTAGAAGCCATAAGGATATTTTTGGCTTATGATGCTCACAAAATGTTTACTGTCTTTCAAATGGATGTGAAAAGTGCTTTTCTCAATGGAGAATTGGAGGAAGAAGTATATGTTGAACAACCTCCAGGCTTTGTAGATTCCAAACATCCAGATTATGTCTACAGGCTTGATAAAGCACTTTATGGACTTAAGCAAGCTCCTAGAGCATGGTATGAGACTTTAGCTCAGTTTCTTCTGGAAAGTGGATTTAACAGAGGAACTATAGACAAAACACTGTTCTACCTCAACCATGGAAATGACTTACTTCTGGTCCAGATTTATGTTGATGATATCATTTTTGGGTCTACAAATGACAGACTTTGCAAGAAGTTTGCCAAACTGATGCAGTCAAGGTATCAGATGAGTATGATGGGGGAACTTAGCTATTTTTTGGGCCTTCAAGTCAAGCAGAATGAAGAAGGAACTCTTATTTGTCAAACTAAGTACACCAAAAACTTGCTGAAGAAATTTGGAATGCAAGATTGTTCAAGTGCATCCACTCTCATGGCCACTGCAACAAAACTAGATAAGGATACTGGTAAATCAGTAGATATTACTGATTACAGAGGTATGATTAGCTCTCTACTCTATCTAACTGCTAGTAGACCTGATATCATGTATGCTACCTGTCTTTGTGCAAGATTTCAAGCAGATCCAAGAGAACCTCACTTAACAGCTGTGAAAAGAATTTTCAAGTATCTTAAGGGAACAGCTGATCTGGGATTGTGGTATCCCAGAGAATCCGATTTTAAACTAATAGGTTACTAAGATGCAGATTTTGCAGGTTGCAAAATTGACAGGAAAAGCACAAGTGGAAGCTGCCAATTTCTTGGAGGCAGATTGGTTTCTTGGTTTAGCAAGAAACAAAAGTCAATTTCCACATCAACTGCAGAAGCAGAATATATTGCTGCAGGAAGCTGTTGTGCACAGATTCTTTGGATGAAGAATCAGTTACTGGATTATGGGTTAACATACTTCAAAATCCCTATTTACTGTGATAATCAAAGTGCTATTGCTATGACAGGTAATCCAGTTCAACACTCTATGACAAAGCACATCAGCATCAGGTACCACTTCATCAGGGAACATGTGGATGAAGGTACAGTGGAATTGCACTTTGTTCCAACAGATCAACAACTAGCAGATATCTTCACAAAACCATTGTGTGAAGCTACTTTTACAAGATTGGTAAATGAACTTGGCATGGTTTCAGGTTCTTTCTCTAAATCTGCTTAGTTTTATTTTGATGCATCAGACTTTATGATCAGTATTTACAGAATTTACTCTCCTTGTGTATTCTGTGCTTAGTTGAAAAATGTGCTTGAGTACTGACTGTTGTTTGATAAATGTTTCTAAACTCTGATAGTGATATGTCTGTTTAGGTAACTATTCAATCCTATGAGGATAACTGTGCTAGATGCTGACCTAGTAGTCTTCAATAAATAAGGGATCCCATGTAAGAAGTAATTATTTCTATAGAAATCTATTGACACAAGCAAATTCTGATAATTGAGCTAAGTTGAGTTTACTTTGTCTATCTTATTACTAAGTCACAAACTAGAATATTGCTTCTCATCTGTTAAGTTCTGATGCTAGTAAATCTGTTGAATGTACTAAGTGCTGATAAACCTCTCTTATCAAAAGAAAAAGAAAATAATCATGGATTAAAATCAGGCACTCCTTTGAGATCTAGAGTAAAAATGTGGAAGGGACGACCCAAGTAGATGGCTGATATTAAGTAAATATGCATTAGAAAAGCAAAATATTTTCTTGGTGACTTTTCACATTCTATGATTACTGGAGAAATACTCTGATAATAGCATAAATTCTGATAAGCAGTCATGACTCACTTACACTGAGAAGCCACTGTAAAATGGAATTTAAAAAGATGCACAAAATTAGCACAAAATAGTTGAGGTGGACTCAAGCATGAACTCATTCAACAGTAGGTTTCAGAATAATGACAGTTTTTTAGCAAAGTTTTAGTTATGCCTTATTTCTAAGATGTCCTGAAGTGAATCAGACTTTACTCCTTGACTGATATTTAGCTTAATGCACACAATAAACACTCCATATGAATGATGAAAATCACTGTGGTGATCTATGTTATTTTAGATGAACAATCATTGTGTCACATTGCACAAATTCTGAGGACAAGTTCTGATTGCATGTTCTGATGATTAAGTTCTGAAGAATATAAATCAGAATTTGTGTGAGGACTTGCTAAGATAGGCATTCATTTTTCGAGTTAAGAAATTATATTCTGATGACCGTTATGTTCTGATATAAGTCTAAGTTCTGATATTAAAGTCTGATTCTTTACTTGACTTATTTGTGGATAAAATTTAAAAACAGTCTCAGTTTAAACCTGTATATGTTGAAGTGGAAGATTAACAGTCACTACATTTTGGGATAGTGGTACGCGTACATGCACAGTCAATTTTTACTTGCTACCTGTGCGCATTAAACCATGTTTTACCTTTCCAATGACTTGTTTTTTTCTTTTTCCACGTCTGGGGAGATGAGGTAGAATTAATTCTACCTGTCAGCAATCAATAACTTTGCGTCTCCTGGCATTCTCTTGCCTATATAAACAACCACTTCACATCAGCCTTCCCATCAAATCTTTTATCACAAACTCACCTTCATACTCTTTCTATCAAAAACACCATGGTCAATTACAACATGTTTTTGAACTATGAAACATTCAACATGGAGCTGAGCTGTGCCGATTGGCAGCAGGATTGGCTCGTTACTGACATTCCTGATGAGATATGGGACTCTGTTCCCCAGGAGGTACTCACCCACCTCCTGTTCTTCTACATGGACTACCATCGCCATCTGGAGTGATTGGAGGAGGAAAGGCTGGAAGCTCTCTGCCAGCAAGAGCGAATCATACGACTCGCTATTCTTTTTGTCGAGAGTAGGAAGAAGAAATGATTTATTTTCTTCTTCCTATTTTTCTTCATCATCAGCCTTGCCCTGCTTCTTGAGCTAGGACAAAGGCTGTTGACGTTAGGTTTAGCAGCTTAGGGCAATCTTGTAAAAAGTTCTGATGTAATTTAAATTTCATGAATGTATTCTCTTGATATATTAATGAAATTTGTTTTTGTTTCAAGATCTTGTCTCTGAGATATATTGCAATGCATTGATAAATCCTGATGCATATTCATATTCTGATGACCATATAAATTCCGTTTTAACAAAAGTTCTAATTTTACTTTATCACAGTACTTGCTCATCTGATTTATTATGGTCATTTTCACTCGATTTTTTTTCAGAATATTAGTGTTGCAGTGAAAAATTATTGAATAAGTGGGAACAATTTCAATTTTGAATTAAAACTGATTCACCTTGATTAATGGAATAACTGGGTAAGTGGAACGATTTTTTTTTTAAAAAACTGCAAGTGGGTAAGTAATGATTACTGTTTTCTCGTGCCCATTAACTATCCGTTATTACTGCATGTCTGACAGGTGTCCAACGGTTACATTTTTTTTTTAAAAGTATAAGTAAGACAGAGAGAGGATTTTTTTTAATCTTTTATTCACTTTTATATTTTTTCTCTCTATTTGCTCTTACTCTCTTTCTTCTTACGTTGGTTTTTCATATAGACATTTTCTCAAACACCTAACAGGCACTTATCAATCTCGATTAATTTCATGGTACCTAAGGATTTAATCATTGATGGCGCTAAATTTGTTCCAAACAACTATGCTGCAATTCTTGATAATGCTGCAGCTCCGTCTGAATTGCATTTTGTGCAAGATCTTCTGCACAC